>NC_136267.1:157796323-157866323 GCF_964187855.1 Myxine glutinosa | reverse complement strand
CACACACACACACACACACACACACACAGATGATGCATGGCTTTGAAAGTTAACTACAAGTATGTTGACCCTGACTTGCGGAGTGATAAACGCTCTGCACCTGGATGTACAGTCATAAGTTAATCAAGGCATACACTACCGGACTAAAGTTTTAGAACAACTCAAATTTTCCAGTTTTTATTGAAATTTACGCAGTTTAATGTCTCAATGTACTCTGAAATTAAGCATAGAACAAATAAACAACTGTAGATGAAAAAGAAATCATAGAATCATTTTGTTGAACAAAATTTAATTTAAATTTTTGATGAAGCAAAGTAGCCACCTTTTGCAGAAATAACCGCCGAACACACTCTTGGCATTCTTTATACAATGGAAATCAAATGTTGTTCGGGAAGTTCTTCCCAACACTGTAGCAGAAGTTCCCACAAATGTGTTGCACTTGTAGGTTGCTTTGCTTTCACCCTTCTGTCCAGTTCATCCCAAACCAGCTCGATGGGGTTTAAGTCTGGAGACTGTGCTGGCCATTCCATGATTTGAAGCCTACCGTCTTGTGCTTTTCCTCGAAGGTAGTTTTGACATAGCCTGGAGGTGTTTATGGTCATTATTTTGCTATTGGACGAACCCCTGACCAACGAGGCATATATCAGAGGATAATGCATGGCGCTACAAAATGCTGTGGTAGCCCTTTTGGTTCAGGGTGCCAGTCACTCTGTGCAAATCACCGACTCTGGATCCAGCAAAAGAGCCCCAGACTATCACGCTTCCTCCTCCATGTTTAACAGTTGGTGTCACACACTAAGGAACCATCCTTTCGCCTACTCGACGGCGTACAAAAACCCTGCGTGATGAACCAAAGATTTCAAATTTTTATTCATCGGTCCATGAGACCTTCTTCCAGTCTTCATTAGTCCACTGGCGGTGCTTCATGGCCCGGGCAAGCCTCTTTTTCTTATTTTGCCATCTTAGCAATGGCTTTCTTACTGCCACTTGACCTGTCAAACCTGCAGCTCGAAGTCTTCTCTTCACAGTTGAAACTGAGACTTGCTTACTTCGACCAGTGTTAAGCTGTGCTTGAAGCTGTTGTCCTGTGAGCCGCCTATCACGCAAGCTGTTGACTCTCAGAAACTTGTCTTCTGATTCTGTTGTGGCTTTGGGTCTGCCAGACCTCTTCCTGTCAGAGTTTCCTCCAGTTTCCAATATACTACTTCCTGCAGTGCAATATTGTCCAAATAATGCTTCAGATGGTGTAATAACAGTCTGTTCCAATACTGCTTCTATACAGACTGTGTGTTTGTAATCAAGTAATCAGCAGAGGTTGGGACACCTGTAGGAATTGTTTGCATCAACTTTCAAGGCTTAATTTACTTACATTGCTGCAGAACAGCTGTACGTTGTTAACCCATTACTTGTTCCCTGAAGAAGGCCTTTTTTTACAATATAACTGTGCAATTTACATTATTTTCCCGTTTTTGCTAACCTAAACTTTTTTTAAACCTCGAGCAGTTTACTGCTTACCTTTGTACCATTTCAGGTTATTCACTGGACATTAAACTGCGTAAATTTCAATAACAACTGGAAAAATTGAGGTGTTCTAAAACTTTGGACCGTAGTGTATATTAAGAGTTTTTGCCTTAGGCCTGTGCCGTTTCCACATCCTTGCTCACCCATATAATGCAGGTGACCCCAAGCAAAGAAGTTGCTCAGCATGCCAGTAAAAAAGTAAAGACCACTTTTCAATATATGCTATGGGATCTCATCAACAACCTAACTATACATATGACAACTAACTATATATTCCCATTTATTGAAGGACAGCAGGGACTGGGATGTTTGGTAATATACCAGAAGAGCAATTTTTAAGTTTGTCATTGAGAATGGAGCCCAAACTGGACAACTCCAGGAAGAGTAAATGTTTTTCCTCCCCCTGTTGCCTAATCCTATCAGAAACTGAAAAAAATTGCGATCGGATTACCTTTGTAACCCCTGCAAATTTGGGTTCCACATTTCTGTTTGAATATTTACTGTACGTTTCATTCAGTCGCTATATGTGACCTTGAGTGATGGTGTGACTGTTGAACTTTCAAAGCAATCAAATGATTCGTGAATTAAAGCAGTAATGATGTGGTTTTTAAACTCATGTTGGTGCAGGAGCCAAAGAAAATAAGACTGCAGAAATAAGTAATAGTTACCGGGGGTAGTACGTCTGCATTGAAGCGCCGCATGGGGCATGGCTTGCGTCTGTATATTCCTTCGGGGGCACGACGTTGGCGCTTGGATGGCCGTGGCTGTCTCTGCTGCCGGACTCTCATTGTGTGCACACGCTTGTGTCGGTGTCTTATGATCACTGCAAGATCAGGGGAAGAGAAATGTTGGATGTCAGTTTCAAAATGGGTAGTGGATGCACAACAGAATAAATTTGACAAGAGTATACTGTAGTCTCTGTGAAGGCCAGTGTCGGTCTGTACCGTCGGACAACATAAACAATGGATTTTATCAAGACTATGTCTAATGCCAGGGGAAACAAGTTGCGGCTGATGCTTAGAGGTTTCCCCCTTCATTGCAGCAAAAAGTTTTGCTCCCACGAAGGGCTAATGTTCTCAACTTCAGCCGTGTCTCCTTTAAACATTACTTTTATCAACTATTCGGTTGATAAAATGGACCGTCCGCAATTGGAGATGTAATTCAGGCAGGCCTGGTGAGCATCTTACCCTCAGCACGTGAGGCTCTCTCTGAAGTTACCCGACACTGAATCGCGATGCCTAGGAGACTAAGCGCAGGCCAGGTTGCCAGTACTGCCCAACTGTACCAGCAAGGGAGCGGAGCTGTAGGTGCAGCGTGTGCAGAGGCAGTCTCACTGTGCACGCGTAGTCGCTCATGGGCATGCCTTGCCAACTGCAGCATTTCCACAAAATAGTCGAGGGCAGCTGTGATGATCATTGCGCCGAAGACGGCTGTAGACAAGACGACGAAAGGCCTCGGCCACTGCAGTGTCAGTACCGCAAATAGCATGCCTGTACCCAGGAGCAGGCCAAGCGGGACCCAAGCACTAGAAGGTCGATAGAAAGGCTCGGCAAGGATTAGCGATGCTGCGGCGAGAAGCAGGCCAAGTTGTAGTCCCGTGGTAAAAAGGCCTACTGTTCGGACCAGCATGGTGACTAGGCCGCATAGTAGGCCAATGGCGAGTGCAATTCCTGCGCTGGCCTCCAAGCTGAGCTCTGTGTCGAGCACACGCTCCTTGTAGCAGAGCAAGAAGATCAGCGCTGAGCCAAAGAGAAGTCCGGTGAGAAACATTACTGCCTTGAAGCAGCGGTAACCTGTAGGGGCAGTCAGGTGAAATTGAGAAATTGCTGCACGTACTGAAATCTACCTATGGCACAACAAAAGATGATTTTTAAAAAGTGCCCACTTTTAGAGCAGCGACCATTAATCATTCGGTGGGGATTTGTTTTTGTATAAAATTGAAAAGAAAAGTAGGTAATATGAAATGTCACCATTATTTACAGACCGGTAACCTCATGTATATATTTAGTAAATGCTTGTACAATGGGGTGATTGAAAACACACGTACTGCCCAGACATATAATCAAGAACAATGTCGCTCGCAATGTCAAACATCCCCATTTCCTCTGACGTTTATTTTAAAACTTAAAACCATCATAATCAATGCTGAGGTCTTTTCTTAAGCTTTCAGTGTTTGTGCTGTTTTAGAGGAAATATTTAACTGGTCTTGCTTTTCCACAATTCATACTTTCATGTGTATTCCCACCGGTCATGATCTCTGCACCTTCCCTCACCACAACCACAATCGAATTTCTCAAAATTACAATGGCGTTCTGTGCTTGAGAAATTTAATCTATGTACAACATAAGTGAGATCTTGCAGCAATTTGACGTCACACGCTGGCACCGGGCAAGTTTTTGTTATTGCAAGTGTGTTTAAAAAAAAGATTGGGTGGTGTTGTGAATTTGATTAATGCATATTTTGGAGGCCGCAACATCTGAAATATAATTTGTTTTGTTGTTGGAAAGATAAATTCTGGCTTTTACAACATTAAGCACACTTCCTGGCTTGTAATTAACTGTTTATGCATAACTCAGCAAATTATTTGTGAAGCAACTCTCCTGAGACACCACATTACGTGGCATGCGATTACTCGGCTCCATGACCTTTGTTCAGGAAGTTAAGATCAAGGAACTGCAATTCATTAGATAAATTACACCTCCAATTTTGAATCAAGGTACTGTAGTTAGGTAATGTATGTCTTCATGTCAATTTGTATGTATGTATGTATGTATGTACATAGTGCTTAATGTATTATTTAATGTATTACGTACAATGTTTTTTCAAGTATTTACTGTGTAGGTGTAGGATATATATATATATACACAGGGTGACAATTAATTAATGGACACATTTTAATCATGAACTATTCTTCATAATAAATGTCTTTCTTTTTTTTCAGGCGATGCGAAGGACAACATTTTGGAAAATTGAACCCATTCATCAAAATAAACTAGAACAATGTGACTGTGTCGCCAATATGCCTCCGCATTGTCCCACAACGGGTAGATGTCATGACTCTGCATATGTATGGGTAGTGGATCACGTTTGTGAAGTTTCGTGTTGATTGGATAAGGTTCGTTTTTCTAAACAAGATGGCTGCCAAACTACGTGACCTATGACATCATCATTTTCAAACTATATGCAACAGTGCTGTTGGATGATATTTGTAAAATTTCGCTTCGATAGGGTTAGCGGTTTCAGAGATATAATTATTTAATATTTTCCTTCAATCCAAAATGGCTGCCAAACCATGTGACCTATGATGTCATAAATTTAATATTTCAATACAAATGGGTCATAGATCATGAGCATGCAATTTCAGATTTTTAGGATAAGGAATTCGATTAAAACATTTTTGGCTGGTTTACAACTTCACCTGTGATGTCATCATTATCATGCTTTTGTTCTCCATTGGGAGTACTTTATAATGTACCAAGTTTCAAATTTTTCCATTCAGCGGTTTCCGAGAATTATTTTTCTAATTATTTGCATTTAATCCAAGATGGCTGCCATACCACGTGACCTATGACATCACAATTATCATAAAAACATTCTGCATGGGTGTCACTCCTGCCCTGAAAGGTTAGTCTCAATTGGACATTTGGTTGCTGAGAAAAACGAGGTTTCGCCCGTACGAACGGACGGACGGACGGACCACCCGAAAACATAATGCCTCCTATGACTTTGTCGGCGGAGGCATAAAAAGGACAGTAGATGATAAATGTTGTTCCTGGGACAGCCCCAAATCTCCATTCACTTACATGTAAATTTTCCTCTCACCATCACTTTTCTTCATTTCCCATAAACACCTCTATTCCTGCCCCCCTTGGTCTTATGGGCCTTTTACTCTTACTATCAATGATCATTGTTGTTTAGTAGACCACTGAAACAATGATCCTACAAATATTTGTTTATGTGTGGGAAATAATTTAATTCTCTTACCACTTCCATCACCATCTAATACATTAACAAAGAAGATGTTTGAGTTTGGTTCTTTATCAAGATATTTTAACTGAGCTAAGATAAAATGATAAACCTCCCTCAATGTTCTTGTCTGAGCACCTCCAGTGCCACACACCATTTTTAAATTAAAGTATATATTTTCCTGACAACCATCAAAGTTTTCCGTCCACTCAAAAATATTTCCATCTTTTTTACCCAACTCACCAGTATTTAAATTAATTCTCTTATTTGTTTTGTGAACTTTTTTACCAGTTGCCTTTTCAATAAGTCTTATTTGATATTTTTCACATTCATTATGTTTTCCATTTATATACCAAGGTTGATTACACCTCCACTCTTTAGTCTGGTTGATACTTGGTTCTATCATTTATATAATAGTAAAAAAAGGCGGCGGTAGCCCGTTAAAATCCCTAACCCCCTTTTGAACTTATCACTTATATACTTATATAACCATAAGGGAGACTATCAATTCCATTTTCTAAAATAAACCTTATCATCAAAAGCCCCCAATGCTTTCTTATTTATTTCTTCTGTATATAATTGATGTTTATAACTTCTTATTCCATTAATCTTTCTAAACTCTTCTTTCTTTGTTGTTAAACAGTTATAATAATCCTTAAAGTTTATTGTTTCTTTAATAACATTTTTCTTTACACCTTTTAACTTCTTATCAGTCTTTTCAACGTTATTCACAATGTATTTATAAGCATAAGCCTTAGACCTCAATCCCACAAATTCACTCATAACATTTCCTCCTAATTCATCCTTGAACTTTCCAATCACCTTTTTATTTTTAGAAGAGAACAACTCACTCTCTGGACTGTAATTACTTGTATCATAGATATTAATGTCCTTTTTCATGTCTGAATAAACATCATCAGTATTAATTTTCAAAATAAAACTATCTGTATCCATATAAAGTAGATTAACATCATTTTGATATTTCTTCCTCAAGTTATTATAAAAGTAATCATACATTAATGACTTTGATAAATCAAGAATTGATGTTCCAATATAAATAGGTTTGTCCATTTCAATACTCTCTTTAACCAAATGGATCGCACAAAAGTTCTCAGTAAAGACCTCGGCTCTTATAAAACTCGGTCTATTAATTAATTTTGATGCTTGGTTCCAAGATGTTGATAGTCTGATATTTTGTCTTTTCCTCACATTCTCCATAGTCTTACCAAAGACCGCATTATTCATCAATTTATAAAAGTCTTTCTCAAAATCTGTTTTTGACTCTGTTCTTCTTTGTGTATTAAAATCAATGTACTCGTTTAGCCAATGACTTTGATTGAACTTTAGAACCCTATGGATCTTCTCTACTCTTAGACCTTTTGATAAATATTGTCGCAAATTTCTTTGGTGTAGAACATAATTTTTCTTGTTATATAATGTAGTAAGTAATTTTTCTGTTGATTCACCTATATCAAACGATCGTTGATAATCACTCAACCATTCTTTCTTTGGGCTTTCTTTCTCACAAGCAAATGGAAGATCTTTATGTTTGATATGAAGTTCTTCAGGATATTTTAAATTGACCTCAAAATAATAACTAACCTTTGAATCATCCATTTCTTTTTGTGTAGAGATACATACGTCTTGTAAAACCTTTTTGTAGTCTTTTTCCTTTACCCATCTAAGTTTTCCATAAGGAAGAGCTTGAGACATTGCCCAGCCATACAAGTTGTTTGCGTCATAGTACATCAAGTAAGAACTCTCTTTCGTTGAATCATAATTTGGAAGATATTTGTTATTTGCTTTTGCGTATCTGCTCGAGCAGACTTGTGAAATTCCACCTCTTTTTGCCTTTTCAATCATCAAAAGCATATCAACATCGGTTATCAAATCCAAAGCTTGTTTTGTCATTTTGAACATCGCGCTCCAAGCCAATCCAGGTGCTGTGTAGTAGTGAGCAGGATCCAATCCATATCCAGTGCGACAAACAGATCTAAAGGCTTCAAATACATCGGCCAATAAAAGCACATCAGTTTTGAGATACAAATCGTGATACTCGCCAAGATTCTTGATGTTATATTTTTCCCAAACATTTTGTGCGTGTACATAATCTTTATCAGATATATGACTGTTTAATTTGTTATAGAAATTTTCTTTTAAAGGAAGTTGTGTTTCATTGAATCTCTCAAATGAGTCCATATAGTCATAGGGGTAAATTCCCTTTTGTGTTAGTAAATCTTTATCTGAAAAATACTCTGAAAGACATGGAAACTCTTTTAGATTTTGAATCAAGTTAGCCAATGGACTTGCCATGAATTTAAATGTATCAAGAAATCTGATATGAGTAATAGGAGATGTGTGAATTGTTTTTGTGAATGAAATGTATTTCTGATCCGTGTTAGGAATTGCTGAAATGTGTCCAGATGTCTTTGAAAGTTCATTAATAAAGAGATGCGTATCATAATGAGCATTGTAATGAAGAAAGACAGGAATGAAAGAGGGGAGTTTATAATTAATATTACAACTTTGATGAGCCGGACCTCTATATTTACCAGTGAGATGACAATGATCTCTAACCTTTAGACCTTCACCAATTTTTTCCTCACAAATATGGCAAACATTGTTTTTTCTAAATTCCCTTTTCTCTTCACTCGTCAAGGACATTGGTTTATTGGTTTCTCTCATTATCTTGGTTAATCGAACACAGTCTTTTTCTAGTCGTTTCACAAACTCCTCTGGGGTATTTGAGCCTCTATACTCCTCTAACTTGTTATATTTATCACCAACGGGTGATTTGATATAATAACAAAAACCACAAGGAGTATGTTTTTGATGTTTATTTGTGTATGATTCTTTTGGATCTGGAGAAGCAGTATTTATTTTTTCTAGAATACTTTCAAAATCAGCATATATTACAAACGGATGTTTGATCTTTTTCTTTTCATCTTTGAATGTGATCTTTGAGCCTTCTTTAGACATATTGATTACCGTTGATTTATGATCACCACAATAATTTGAATGTTTATCTAATCTTTCTTGTGAATTGAAGAAGTTAAGACAATGCAAACAAATATATATTTTATTTGTTCTTTTACATACTTGTGGTTTTATTAATTTAGCAAAATCTTTGATGTATGTATAATGTGAATTTTCCTCTGAATTAAAATATAGAAGATTAATATGAGTTTGTTTACAATTGTCAGAAAGCTTTAAAACCTGAATGTTGTTTGTTTCTGTTAGACCATAAACATTAACTGATAAATTATTCATCTTTTCAAATTTAGGAATATCATTTAAAGCCATAGGAAACTTTAGATCTTTCGTATTTAATGTATTCTCATATTTTTTATAATGAGATACTCTTTCATCATGAAAATGTGGAGGATATAAGTGTGCTAGAATAGACCAGAGAAAACATTTATTGTCTTTATTTTTGATATTGATAACTGCTTTTCTATTTTTGATAACACTGGGTAAATCAATGTAAGAAGAAGCTTTTAGAGGATCTGATTTAAGAATATGAATGTCTATGAAAATAATTTTTCCTATATTGAATCTACTTCCTACGATTGAATTATCCACATCTTGCTCTTGTTTAATAAGTTCATCATAGACTCCTGATGTTTTAAAATCTTGATATGAAGATATAAAGTGTGGCTCAGTTCTCATGTATGGTGTATCTATAACTCCTTCATCCTTTGTCATTTCTAATTTTACTCCCATATAAAATTTAAGTGGTTTCATTTGTTTTAGTGTTTTTTCAATCAATGTTTGAACAGCAGGTTTAACTATTTCTACAGCATCAACTATAGACTTTGGTTCGGGAGGTTTGAAGTCAAAGACTCTTATTTTAATATGTCCTTTGAATGCTCCATCACTGTTTTTAGTTGTAATAAAATTTGATAAATGTTGATTTGTTTTAAGATGTATTTCGAAGCCTTTCTTGAGGATATTTTTTATTACAGGCAGAACAGTGTTTTGTTTCCTTCTGAATAGGAGATAGTAGGTGAAGTAGATTAAATGTGTGTTTGTTAGTTTTAAGGTGGCTTTTGTATTGTTTATATTCTTGTTCATAAACGTCGCAATACGTTGCTTTGATCATATTTATATAGCAAAATTATACTTAAAGTAAAACACCTTTTTAGAGGCTTTTTTAAAGATGAAACTGTGCTTAAAGTAAAACACTTATAGAAGAAAGTGCCTTTTTACAGGCTTTTTATATATGAAACTATACTTAAACTAAAACACTTTTTCACTCAGAATCATCTGAGTCATAACTATCACATGAATACTCAGAATCATACTCAGTCATCAATAAAGCTACTCTCATAACTATCATTTGAGCACAAACTATTAGCATCATAACTATCATCTGAGTTCAATGAAATACTATCATCACTATCGTCCGAGTTCAATAAAATAGTAAAATCTTCACTGCTGTAATGACTCATATTTAATTAGCAGGAAAAATATTCCCATCAATATCTATATACTTTCTTTCATTAACAGATTCAATCTCTACATTTTTAATATCAAAAGTTATCTTTAAATAATCTCGAACTATCATAGAACGAAATGACATTTCACCAGAAATATTAACATCATTCATTTTACTTCGATCTACACCCTTTGGATTATTAAAGTAAATACAAATTTCTCCACGAGTATTGTTGATGGTCTTATCATTCTTTTTCAAAGTATCGCGATCGATCACTTTTTCAAGCTTTGAATAAATTGCCAGGAGTAGAGGAGAAACTTTTGCTAGATTTACTTTAATGGATGTCTTTCCAGGTATAGTTAGAGCTCTTCCTTTAAATGAAATAGAGGGGCTCATGTTATTTTCCATAACTGGTTTTACCCAAAAATTCCCATATTTATCTTTGTTCAATTTAACATCTTTGACATATTTTTCTATATCTTCCACCGAAGTAGAGATTGATTGAAATTTGTCTTTTGTGCTTTGAAACATTGTATTTATTGACGAATAAACTTGCGTTTAGTTTAAGTAAAAATTTACCATATAAATATGATAAGTTCTGAAGGATATTTAGAATTTCCAGACTCTCCATATGATAAATTAGAGAATTGTCTGGCTTGTGATAGAATAGGGCTTAATAATGAGGGTTCATATAAACAATGTATTTTCTGTGATTATCTTCTAATTAATGATAATAAAAAATATATAAATATATATAACTCTTTTAAATTAGAACCAAAAATGAATTACTTTTCAAGATTAATAAGAGAGATGAATGTTAAGTATTATGATGATAATACACCATTTCTTTCAAGGGAAGAGACTCTTTGTATTGAGGAAATGTATAAGGGTTTAATGATATTTATTATTCAAAATAATTTTAATGGAAATGTTAATACAAGATACTATATAAATAAAATAATGGTGTTGGGCTAGCGGCTAGGGTGCCAGCTTAGGATCCTAGGATCCTGGGTTCGAATCTCGGTCGATCGCCGAATTAATGCCAGGGGGGTTGACTCAGCCTGTCATCCTTCCGAGGTCGGCTAATTGAGTACCAGTTCACTGGTAATTCCCTGTTTGTCGTTGAAGGCGGCAAAAAGGGTTGGCATCAGGAAGGGCATCCGGCCGTAAAACATTGCTTCAAAAAGGGGACCAAAAAAACAACAACTACCACGGTCCCCGAAAAGGCCAACCCCCGCTTTGCGGGGAAAAATGGCCTCTACACGGTGGTTTTTTTTTTTTTAATATAAATAAAATAATGAATTATTTTGAAATTAAACCTGAACTCAGGATAAAATATAGAGTTTCTAAAATAGCTCAAAAAAAGTTAGATGACTTGTTTTCCAAATATATAAATGAAAGATTTTTTACCTGTTTGGGAAAACAAGATAAAATTTAACAACCATAAAAATCTTCCAAATTCATTAAGATGTCTAATAGTCGGATCAAGCGGATGTGGAAAAACCTGTTTGCTTTTAAAGATGCTCCTTACCCCCAACTTTTTAGATTATGATAATTTAATAATTTTTACGAAGTCAAGTTTTCAACCCGAGTATCAACTACTATCACAAGGTTTTAATGCGGGTCTTAAAAAGGAAGACATTATCGGTTTATTTAAACTTCAAAACAAACTAAATGATTACAACATTGAGGATATAATACGACTATTTTGTGATGCACAGAAATCAAAATCAAAACCCATAACTTGTATTCTCAGTGATAATACGGATGATATGCCTTCACCTCAAGATTTAGATAAGTCAAAAAAGAACCTCGTTATCTTTGATGATTGTGTTAATGAGAGAAACATCACCCATCCCTTTCAAATGGAATACTGTTCTCCCCTATGGGCCGGTGCTCCTGCCTCACACCTAGCTCGGCTTCACGCTGTTGAAACCAAAGCTTTCAGAATTATTGGAATCTCCCGCGATGAAGCTATCTCTGAGGGCCTTTCACTCACTCACCGCAGGCAGGTAGGTGGTCTTTCTGTCTTCTACCGACTCCTCTCCGGCCTTGCACCCCCAGCTCTCTCTGTGCTCTGTCCCCCAAATATTCCTACAGGTCGCACAAGATCTGCCAGCAACCCTCTGATGGTTAAACTGCCGAAATCTCGGCTCTCCGCTCACCTTCACTCTTTCATTCCTCTTTTCTCCCGCCTCTGGAACAAACTACCTCACTCCCTTCAATCCCACTCCTCCCTCCAGGTCTTTAAAACAGCTGTTCACCACCATCTCTTATCTTCCCCCATCCAAAACCTTGATCTTTTCTACCCCCGCTAATTCACCCCAGATCCACCTTGTTTGAAATTCCAACTTCTTTCCTGGAAGTCCTGGCAGTGTCCATATGTTTTATACCTCTCCCACTGCCCCCTTCCCACGCCCCCCCCCCCAAAGCCCTCGCCCTCTCTCAGATCTCTCGATGTCTCCATGTCTCTCGGTCCCTGCTCTCAAATGTTGTGTTTGTGTCCTTCCCCCTCTCTCCCCATCTTGTCTACCGCTCCCTATGTTATATGTTTTATGTGTCGGTTTGTCTTTCTGTGTGATTAATGTTCGCTCTTTCACGAGCCTCGATCTTGTATACAAAAAAAAAAATAAAAAAAATAAAAATAAAAATAAAAAATAAAAAAAAATCTCCCCCCTTGCCCCTTCCCTCCCCTCCCTCCTAAACTTCCCCCACACCCCTCCCCTCCGAGACTCTCCCTCGCTCCTCCCCTCCAAGACTCCCCTCTCACCCCTCCTCCTCAAAGCATCCTCCCTGCTTCTTCCCCCTTCCAACTTTCACCTTCCTCTCCCCCAACCTTCTGCCTCGCTTTTCCACCTCCTCAAATAACACCTCACTGTGCCTCACGCAATCTCCATCAAACCTTTTGTCCGCCCTATTCTTCCCTTTCTCCAAGCTATTCAGAAATCTCTGAAATCTCTGACACACCTTCAACAGCTCTCCCTACCTCTTCCTCCTCTTCCACATCTTACCCTTACCCCTCCCCCCCCCCCCCCCCCCCGTTCTGTATCCGATGCTCCCCCTTCCTCTTCATTAACGGTATGGACCTCAAACATCCGGGGCCTTCGCTCAAACTTGACTGATCTCTCCATACAGGTTGCTTCTGACAAACCAGATGTGATCTGCTTAACAGAAACTTTCCTCCTTCATGATGTCTCTGATGCCTTGGTATCTCTCCCAGGTTACTCCCTCCTCCGGTATGATAGACCTGAGCCTCGTCCTGGAGGTGGGGTTGCTATCTTTATAAAAAACTCTCTACCTCACTCGCCCTCCACTGCCCTCTCTCCACCTCACCCCCAGGAATACCTTTGGCTACGGCTTCCCCTTCGCTCCCACCTTTTGTTCATATGTGTGTTGTACCGTCCACCAAACAGTGATGACTCCATCTACATCTCGCTGTCTGATAATATGGACCAACTTCTATCTACCCATCCCAACTCTCTCTTCCTCATATGTGATGATTTCAATTGTCACCATGCCAGTTGGCTGGGTGTGGGTACCTCTCTCACCAGCCATGGCTCTTCAGCAAAGGACTTCTGCGACTCACTGGGACTGACACAATCTGTCAATTTCCCGACCCGGATCTCAGTCAACGAAGCATCTTCTCTTCTGGACTTGGTTATGACTAACTTCCCTGAAAATGTCTGCTGCTCTTCTTCTGCTCCAATCGGCTCATCTGATCATGTGCTTGTCAAAGTGGACATCTCTCTGACCATTCTCAGAGAGCCTCCTCAGCGTTGACGAGTCTGGCATTTCACTCAGGCCAACTGGCACGGTCTTCAAGCAGCCATCAATCATCTGGACTGGTCTCCCATCCCTACCGCCTCTGACATCAACTCATCCTGGGAATTCTTTCAAAGTAAATTGCTCTCTCTCATGCACAAATTTATCCAATCTCGTCTTCAGTTGTCATACCCTTCCTCCCGTCCATGGTACACGGAATCTTGTGGTGAGGCTGTTGCCCTGAAACAACTTGCTTTCGTCTCCTGGAAAGCAAATCCAACGGAAGGAAATCTCATTTCCTTTCACAAAGCCCAAAACAAGTGTGTGTCCACCCTCAGGAGAGCCAGGAAACAATATCTCACCGTTCTCAAGACCGAACTCTCTTATCTGTCTCCCTCTTCCAAATCCTGGTGGCGTCTGGTCAAATCTGTTTCTGGTGTTTGTTCCCCCTCCATCCCCTCCCTCACCTCAAACGGCTTAACGGCTGACTCCGCACATGAAAAAGCTGAATGCCTCAACTCTGTGTTTGCCTCTAAATCTTGTGTCCCAAACCCATCCCTCTCTGTACCCACCGTACCCAGTCGTACCCAGCTGCTCCTGGACTCTGTGTCCTTTCCTCCTGACAAGGTGGAAAAGTTTCTGTCAACCCTCGACTCTGATTCTGCAACTGGTCCTGACGGCATCAGCCCACGGGTGCTAAAAGCATGTTCTTCCGCTCTTTCACTCCCTCTCTCTGTTCTCTTCACCCTCTCTTTTGCTCAAGGTCAACTGCCATCTGCTTGGAAATCAGCCAACATCACCGCTTTACACAAAAAAGGTGCAAAAATAGATCCTAGCAACTACAGACCAATCAGCCTTCTCCCAATTATCAGCAAAGTCATGGAATCCATCATTGCTTCGGATATGAAATCTTTCCTCTTCTCCAATGGCTTGATCTCTGATCATCAATTTGGTTTCAGACCAGGTCACTCTCCTCTGGACATGCTGCTTCTGCTGTCTCAACAATGGATGGAGGTCCTCAATGCCAAACAGGAAATTAGAGCTGTCTCCCTCGACATATCACGTGCCTTCGATACGGTCTGGCACCCCGCTCTGCTCACCAAACTCTCCTCCTTTGGTATCCATGGAAATCTCCACGCATGGCTGGCGGACTTCCTCTCTAGTCGTAGTCAAGGTGTGGCCCTGGATGGGTTTCTCTCATCTCCTCTTCCTGTTTAGGCTGGAGTTCCCCAAGGCAGTGTTCTGGGCCCTGTGCTTTTTCTGGTCTTTATCAATGATCTCTCTGACTCTCTTGAAAATCCTCTCTATCTCTTTGCTGATGACTCTACTCTCTGTCGCTCCATTCCTCATCCCTCAGACCAGAGGTCTGCAGCCTCCTCACTCTCTGCAGACCTGGACAAAATCACAGACTGGGCAAACAAGTGGAACATAGTTGTAATTGTCATGGTTCTCTTTTTGAGGCAATGTTTTTATGGCCGGATGCCCTTCCTGACGCCAACCCTCTTAGTCGTCTCTTATGACACGCAGGGATACAGTGTACCTACTCTAGTCCAGGGTATACACTGGGAAATGTTTAAAACATGGAAATTCTGGGGGGGGGGCGGCCCGGTCAGCACCACACCACGTCGGCCCGGTCAGCACCACACCACGTCGGCCCGGTCAGCACCACACCACGGCGGCCCGTTCAGCACCACACCACGTCGGCCCGGTCAGCACCACACCACGTCGGCCCGGTCAGCACCACACCACGTCGGCCCGGTCAGCACCACACCACGTCTGCCCGGTCAGCACCACACCACGTCTGCCCGGTCAGCACCACACCACGTCTGCCCGGTCAGCACCACACCACGTCTGCCCGGTCAGCACCACACCACGTCTGCCCGGTCAGCACCACACCACGTCTGCCCGGTCAGCACCACACCACGTCGGCCCGGTCAGCACCACACCACGTCGGCCAGGTCAGCACCACACCACGGCGGCCCGGTCAGCACCACACCACGGCGGCCCGGTCAGCACCACACCACGTCGGCCAGGTCAGCACCACACCACGTCGGCCAGGTCAGCACCACACCACGGCGGCCCGGTCAGCACCACACCACGTCGGCCAGGTCAGCACCACACCACGGCGGCCCGGTCAGCACCACACCACGTCGGCCCGGTCAGCACCACACCACATCTGCCCGGTCAGCACCACGGTGGCCCGGTCAGCACCACACCCTTGGAAAGGACTTCGATGCACGTCGGCCCGGTCGGCCCAGAAGCTCGCGAAGTTTGTATGATATCACTTATCCTCTTATCTTTATCACTTATCTTTCTGATTACTATCGACTGGATCACAAGAAACACCATACCAGATTTACCTAGAGGCATCCAGTGGACCATTTCCACCAAACTTGAAGATCTGAACTTTGCTGATGATTTTGCTGTTTTGTCGTCAAGAAAAACCCATTTGCAAGAAAAAACTGACAGGCTTAGCTAGCTTCGCCTGGAGGACAGGTGTCTTAATTGAGTAATGGGCATAAATTAATACCACCAAGACCAAGGTAATGACCATGAATACCGCACCATCTGCACCCATTACTGAAAACGGAGAAGCCCTAGAGATTGCAGATAAATTTACATACCGAGGCAGTCTCATCAGCAAAGACAATGGAACCAAGAAAGACATCAAGGCAAGACGCCGCAAAACTTCTAATGCATTTGCTCAACTTCATTCGATCTGGAAGTCGAAGCAGTACAGCCTGAAGACAAAGAACAGACTTTATGACAGCAATGTCAAGTCTGTTCTTTTGTATGGCTCTGAGTGCTGGTGAGTAATTAAGTCAGATATGAACAAGGTAGAGTTTTTTCACAATGGATGCCTTATGAAGAGCTGGGCCTCTTCTGGCCGAATAAGATATCCAACAAAGACTTTCATGAAAAAAAACTGGTTGCCACAGCATTGCCCTTAAAATCAAGTGTTGTCGCCTCCAATGGCTTGACAACATGCTTTGAATGTGCCCTGACGGATTTCCCAAGGTTGCTTTGGGATAGACACCACCAGGAAGGAGGAAAGGAGGCAGGCCAAAAACAACTTGGCGTCAGACTATGGTTGCTGATCTGAGGAGATGGGTCTATCATGGTGTGCGGCACAGAATGTAGCTCAGGATAGAAATGAATGGCAAAAGCTTGTAGCAGCCTTATGTCCATTGGGATGAAGATGATAAGTGAAGTAAGTCGTGACCAAATCTCGGGTACTGGTGGCACTTTTTCTTTTTTGAAATAATATTTGTTTCAGAAGACACTTGGTACAGGAGACTTAAAAAACCCACCTAAACTTTCAAAATTTTCTATTTCAAGGAAAACAACAAACAAAAACGTACATATTACCAGGACTTTATACAACAGGCATTTTAAGGCCATTTTCCCTGCTAGAGCGGGGATTAGCCTTGCGGTCCCCATGACAATCTTCTCCATCTTGCCCTATTTTCTGCATCTCTCCTTGTTAACCCCCTTACCCACATTTCTTCTTCCACCATCTTTAGCCAAGTCTTTCTCGGTCTTCCCTGTCCTCTACTTCCTTCTACATTCATTCCCATCACTCTTCTCAACCATTCACTTTCATCCTTCCTCAACACATGACCAAACCATCTCAACCTGTTCCTCTTCACAGCATCAATCACAGGCTCTATTCCCATCATCTTTCGCAATTCATCATTTGTCTTCTTCTCTCTCAACGATACTCCACACATCCACCGAACCATTCGCATTTCCACCCTTTCCAGCCTTCGTTGCTGCTCTACGTTCATTACCCATGTCTCGCTCCCATAAATCACAACACTTCTCACACATGCAGCATACACCTTTCCCTTCAGCTTCAACGACACTCCCCTCCTCATCAGCACGCCACTCAGTTCCCGAAACATCTTCCATGCACATCTCACTCTAGCAACCGTTGCCGAGTCTGATCCACCTTCTCCATTCAGCATGTCTCCGAGGTAGCAAAATGTTTTCACACATTCCAGCTTCACGCCGTCTCCAAGATCCAACTTGGACATTTACAAACTTGGACATTTATTACCAGGACTTTAAGAAAATAAAAAATGATATGTGAATACTGCATTTCTCTGTCAACATTTTGTGTTTTGTCGATAATGAAGTTGTGGTTTTATCTTGCAAAAAAAAAAAATATATATATATCTATGGATGCTTGAGAAAAACTACAAGTCGTCTAGTTTACGCTAAGTCAAATTTGAACAAACATATTCCATGGTTTACCAGTCATGAAATGCCACCAACAAACATGACCCTACCAAAGAAGCAATAGATGACGCCAAAGAGGCAGCTTGTAGCACAGATGGCGGCGGGCACAGCCTGATAGGCTCTTTCTGGGTCTTCGTTGCAGTCTCTCCATGCTCCGACATCGCCCCAGTCATCCATGCTGAAGAAGTTATAGGTGGGGGGCGTGGACGTCGCCATGGCGAACCTTGCACTGAGGCGGTTGGGCATGCATTGAGCTCTGACAACCTGAAAGTGCACATGGTGAAGTCAATTAGTGCACCATGCAAACATGCCTTTCAATCTTTAAAAAAAAAAAATTCTTCAGTCCATCTTGGACAGTGATTCTCGACTAAATAAGCAAAAATCAAATGATGACTGATACCTCACAAGGCTGTCTATATATCAGGGTTTTAACATTTTAGCAAAATTGCTAATTCTTGCTTCGAAAGAGCCAGCGACAGAATCCTTGTCGTGCTAAATGTAATCTCAACAAATCCTCGGATTTATCGGCAGTAATCAGAAATGTCATATTATTCAAGGCCTAGTTGCACGAATGAGTCACATGAAGGACATGTTTTACATTGTTGATAGTCTTGTAGATTATAGAAGCATCAAAAGGCAGAAAAGGAAAATACCCCGTACAGCCCTGAGTTGTTTTTTTGTTTTTTTTACACATTGTCCCAAGGGTAACGGAAGGGCCTGCATATAAAATGCTTGCAGGAGAGACACATGTAGACTGGTACACTTTTTACACTCTCATCCGTAAAAACCGAACATGTAGAATTTATAAAGTAATTGTTGAAGGACTGTTCCAACGTTCATTCAAAATGCCTTTTTGGCACGAGGGATGTGTAGAACATTTGACTGCAAGTTTCCATGCAACGCAATTGCCGCATACAATAAATCATTCCGCATATGCAACTGATAAACCCTGAGATTTTTAGAAGTCACACGAGGCAATTTGTGGAAATTTGAAACATTCTTTCTGAAAGACCAGCATGTGCATCATGCAAAAAAAAACACATTGATTACATTCTTTATTCCATTACAATGCCGCAATGGCTTTCAGAAAAAGAAAGGAATGAAATCGTTTTTGTTTTTTTTTTGTTTTTTTTTGTATACAGAGTCGAGGCTCGTGAAAGAGCTAACATTTATCAAACAAACAAATCAAACAAACAAGCAAACAAAGTATATAAAAAGGGGAGCGGTCGACAAGATGGGGAGAGAAGGGGAGGAAGCACACAAACACAACATTTGAGAGCAGGGACATCGGGAGATGTTTTTGGAGGGAGAGGGCCTGGGGGGAGGCAGGATCGGTATAAAACGCAAGGACACCAAGGACTTCCAGGAAAGAAGTCAAAAGTCACCTAAAAAAATGTGGATTTGGGGTGAAATTAGCGGGGGTAGAAAAGATCAAGGTTTTGGATTGGGGAAGATAAGAGATGGTGGTGAACAGCCGTTTTAAAGACCTGGAGGGAGGAGTGGGATTGAAGAGAGTGAGGGAGTTTGTTCCAGAGGTGGGAGAAAAGAGGAGTGAAGGTGAGCAGAGAGTCTTGATTTTGGCAGTTTAACCATAAGAGGGTTGCAGGCAGATCTTGTGCGACCTGCAGGAATATTTGGGGGACAGAGCCCAGAGAGAGCTGGGGGGGGGGGGAGGGGCAAGGCCGGAGAGGAGTCGGTAGAAGACGGAAAGACCACCAACCTGCCTGCGGTGAGTAAGTGAGAGGCCCTCAGAGATAGCGTCATCGCGGGAGATTCCAATGATTCGGAACGCTTTGGTTTCAACAGCGTGAAGACGAGCTGGGTGTGAGGCAGGAGCACCAGCCCAGAGGGGAGAGCAGTATTCCATTGAGCTGCGGATGAAAGCCTTGTATGTGGTGAGGAGCTCAGGTGTGCCAAGGAAGGACTTCGCACGACGGAGGATGCCCAGTCGGCGACTGGCTTGGACACCTTTAACCAAGGTCTTCCATTAGCCATGTTGCTCGGCTCTGCAACGTGAGGAGAGGAACTGTTTATGACCTCAGAAGATGTTATCAAGCCTCTGGATCAACACGAGATATGCCAAGATATGGATGTCCGAGGATAACAACTTCCACCCAGGACCGATGCATTTGCACGAACCATCTAAGCAATCGCTTCCAAACTGCCCAGAGTACTGCAAACGCATTCCCTGTACCTGGAAGAACACATCCAAGCATGCTTCCAGTGGTCAAATCAGTACATCTGATGGACAAGGAGGCAATCGGCAAATGTTATCACCAGTGACAAATTTAGGTTTATCCTTGAAAGGCATAATTGCCATGCACTGGTCTACAGAATACTCAATCAGTGATATTCCATAATCTCTGTCCAGGAAACCACAAATTTTGGCTGCTGACGGGTCATGATTTGGGGTGGTATTGCTGAAACCTTTCGCACAAACTTGATGCACATCCATGGCAATCGGACGGAAGATCGGTGTATCAATGAGGTATTACAGCAGCACGTGTTGCCTACCCTTCAAAAACATGTTCCAGGCACGATAATGCTGCTCTCGCATGGCCATTCAAACAAAGAATGTTCTTTTCATTGCCAATGCTAATGTCATGACACACTGGCTTGCCATCTTGCCATCTTTAAATCCAATTGAGTATCTTTGACATCGAATTTATCGCTGCATTTGAGCCTTGCCATGACAGCCACAAACTCTTGATGACATGAAACAGGAGCTGATTAGGATATGGAATGCGATTGCTCCAGGTATTGGACATACCAGGTATTGAGATTGTTATTTCCACGTTTGAACCCAATGTGGAAACATTCGCCACAACTCAGCATTACGTGATTATGTCATTATGAAATCCATGTAATTGTTCAGCATTTATCTCATCTATGTCCCATGACGTCATAAATAAATTGCATCAACAGCAATCAATGTCATCCATTGTTCTATCGGAATGATCAGCTGACCTGTTTTTGCAAGGAAATGAACTTGAACACGTGGTGGCCAATATTGTAAAATATTTTCTGATTGGTATCATGTTAGGCAATTGGAAACTGATTGTTGATTTAAAAATAAAAAATTGTATACATAGTCGAGGCTCGTGGAAGAGCTGGTACGGTGAACGGATCAGGGCGTAACAGACAAAAACAGGATGCAAAACACGTATGCATGGGCTGGACAAGATGGATACAGAAGGAACTCCAAGAAGGGAAAACAGGACAATTGGATGGCGGAGGGGATTTGGGTAAGGGTTAACGAGGGTAGAAAAGATCATGGTTTAGGATTGGGGATGATATGAGATGGTGGTGAACAGCTGTCTTGAAGACCTGCGGAGAAGAATGAGAGTGAAGAGGATGTGAAAGTTGATTCCACAGGTGGGGAAGAAGAGGAACAAGAGTGGAGGTGAGCATTTCTGCCCTCACCGTACTCTTTCTCCCAACTTTGCTTCTCTTCTCTTTCCAAACTTACTCCGTTACCCTCCTTTGCCTGTTCTCTCTTTGTTTGAGCCCCCTTTGCCCCATGAATATGTAATTGAGGGTTTTCCCTTTTCTCCTCCACAACCTCCTTTCTAATATTTGTGACCGCATCACATTAAGTATGACCTTCAAGCAGGTGTTTAACATATACTGAGGTGTGAATAGACTGAGGAAACTTGCTGTTTTTTGCTTATTCCTAATGGAAAGAGAACTGCTGTTAACTATTGGCTGGCAATGTCCTTGATTTTGGGTTCATATATATACATTTTTCACTTTGTCTGCAACAGGAAATTCCACAAGAACATTATAGTTGGATGAATTGATGCAAATTGGCATTATGATTTTGGACACACAAATATGCTAATTAATAAGTAGTATTAATTAAAAGGAATAATGTTCCACCGATATGTTTGTTATGCAGTGGTCTTCAGAGGGGCTTTCCTTGTGAATTTGATCCAGGTTCAGCACCGAGTTGTACCTGGTGCCATCCAGTCTACCTCCCATCAGGCCTGCCAGCCACAGGAAGAATATTGCACTTGCAGGCAAGGCCCGGCACGATTAAGGTTCATACATTGTGCTTATTATGGCCATTGTTAGGAAAATGGACCCGATGCTTGTGCTTATTGCACTTAAGCAACGAAGAACAGCTGCTTCAGCAATGGGGGCAACCATGAAACCAATGCTGAGCCAGACTGTCACACTTCCAGTCTTCCTTCCTTCCATCCATTCCCGCATTTCCCACAAGACTACAGCACACTTATCTTTATAAATGTTCATTCATAAGTGTGGTGCTATTAAATGAACAGAATTGCTGAATACATGCCTGTAAATGTTACGT
Source organism: Myxine glutinosa (assembly GCF_964187855.1). Classification (NCBI taxonomy): domain Eukaryota; kingdom Metazoa; phylum Chordata; class Myxini; order Myxiniformes; family Myxinidae; genus Myxine; species Myxine glutinosa. The sequence continues at coordinate 157,844,079 of NC_136267.1, read as the reverse complement.
AAACCCCTCTTCTATTACTCCTTCCCTTGCAAAAAAGTATAACAAAGAGCAGGCTTGCGGTGGTGGTGGTTTGTGTGCAGCCAGCGGCTAATTGGCTGCATACCTTTTCTGGGGGTGCGGCTGTGCCTCTGATGCAGTGCCCCCTGTTACTAGTAAGCTGGTACTTCTTTTTCCGACCTCGGAAGGATGACAGGCTGAGTGAACCCACCTGGTGTTAATTCAATAGCCTGACAGGGGCTCCAACTCAGGACCCGAAGATCTTAAGCCAGCCACCTTAACCATCAGCCAACACCAGGCTTCCTGGGTGTGTTAACTGCAGACCTTTGTCTCTGTTCATGTGATGTTGTGGTCAATTTGTTATACTAGTCACCACTTTCATCGTTTCTCCTAGTTTTATGGACAATGTGTAAATTTATATTATTTATATCATTATTTATTTATAAATAAATAATTATATTATTATATTATATTATATTATTATTATGTGTTATTGTATTATTATATATTATTATATTATATATTATTATTATTATATGTATTTACACATATATTATATTATTATTATTATATATATATTATTATATTATTATATTATATTATTATTATATGTATTATTATATTATTATATATTATTATATTATATATTATTATTATATGTATTTACACATATATTTTATTATTATAATTATATATTTCTTATTATATTATTATATGTATTATTATATTATATTATTATTAAATTATTATTTATATTATTTATTATTATTTATATTATTTTATTTATTTATTTTTATGGGCAAATGTGTGAGACTTTTGTAATATATACTCTCTAAGCTATCAATGAACTATTATTAAATAGTTCACATGATTTCCTCCCAGCTTTTCTCCTCTTCTCTTGCCCCCCAAACTCCCTCCTTTCCCAACACATCTCCACATCTGCTTTCAACCATTATAAAAGGTCGAAACAAAACTGCTCTCCTGCAGGGAGCTTATTGACCCCCTAATCATTACAAGTGTCTGAAACACAATCATTTACCCACACTGCGTTCAAGCTATGGCATTCCATAGTGAAAGGGCTATGGACGAGTGATTGGGACAAGAAAACGCTGGCTTCTTGAAATTCGCTCCAAACTGTTTGAGTGTAAAATTGTCTCACCAGCACATCGTGTTGTGGATGTCTCATTGTACAGCAGAACCAGACATTTCAACCTGCTTGAGGACAAATGAACATGTAACAATCTTATAGTGAGGTGGTTAACTTTATGCCTTCATCATCTTCTTCTTCTTCTTCTTTTCGAGATGAGCCATATTTATGTTGCAGATAGTCCAATTGCCCTGCTCCCTTTCTTGAGTGTCATCGTGATGTGGCTTGAGTGGCTTTTAGCGAAAGTATACAAATTGCTCTTCTCAGTTGTTCATCAAAATTGTCTCCGAAGCATCTCCGTGAGTGTTGGAACACATTTCTATACGCGTATAAGAATGCCTCAAACTGATTTATTGAATGAGCTAATTGCTCCTTGTCACAGACTTGAACATTTCATCAAAATAACATTAGTTGAAACCAATTTTTCTTCATACGCAGGTAGTTGTACCTGCCCTAATTTATTATTATTATTATTATTATTATTATTATTGTTCTTGGCTGTTTAACTGTTATTATCAAGTTTACTTTCATGTAAACATTTTATTTTGACCATTTTACTATGCCTTTGTCCATAGCTCACTGGAGTGTTATACTCCCCAAACTACATCCCCCAACTATAGGCCAATGCCCCAATATCAAATCTGTCTCCTAACTTCTGTGGAATCTTATATCTTTCAATATTATTGGTATATCCCGCAATAAGGCCGAAGCACAAGGCCTGGTGCTCTCACATCACAGATTTGTCGGTTGCCTCTGGTTTTCTTTTGGGTTTTTTTTTACCACTTCTCTGGTTTACCTCCCTCTACTCTTATCCACTGACTCTTCCCACCTCATCCATGATGTAAATGTTCTTCCAGTAACACCCTCACAGGTAAAATCTTAAATTGTCGGTTCAATGCAACCTCCACTCTTTTGTTCCTCTTTTTTCACGTTTGTGGAACCACTTTTCAAAAGGTGTTTGATCTTACTGTTTCCCTCCAGGATTCCATGTTGGCTGGACATCACCATCGGTCATGCCCCCATCTTAATCCATGATCCTTTCCACCTTCATTCATACCACCTAACCAAAAAAAAAAAAAAAAACCACCTTTAGAGGCCATTTTTCCCCACAAGCGGGGATTGGCCTTTTTCGGGGACCGTGGTTGTTGTTGTTTTTCGGTCCCCTTTTTGAAGCAATGTTTTACGGCCGGATGCCCTTCCTGACGCCAACCCTTTTTGCCGCCTTTAACGACAAACAGGGAATTACCAGTGAACTGGTACTCAATTAGCCGACCTCGGAAGGATGACAGGCTGAGTCAACCCCCCTGGCGTTAATTCAGCGATCGACCGAGATTCGAACCCAGGATCCGAGGATCCTAAGCCGGCACCCGAGCCGCTAGCCCAACACCAGGGATAATACCACCTAACCAAACCCGGATAAAAATACTAAACACAAAAACACAAAACAGGATACTTTGTTTCTTTCCCTCTTATCTTCTTTTTATGTTTGTTTGTTCCATTGCCACTGTGCACTTGTTTCTGCTGTCTTATTGCTATCCATACATGTATATAGTATATAAATAGTATACATCCATATTAGTGCTGGGCCGATAAAATCGGAACCCGTAATCGGCACAGGCAGATATCGGCCTTTTTCGGTAATCTGCATCGGCCAATTGGAGTCAGTATGGAGTGCTGATTACCGATTACAGTTGTACTGCATATAAAACTCAAAAACCTTGAGAAGATTTCACCCTTGTATAGGGCGAACTAAAAAAAAAAAAACAAGGTTGAATTATAGACGTTTCAAGATGTGCAAACGTTATTATTTATAAACAGCTCGCAATGGTCGTGTGACGGGGAGAACAATTTGGCTCGGTAATATGTAAAACGTATTACCTAATGTAAAACGTATATGTGAAATGTATATGGCATATATGGTAATATGGTATATGGTAATATGTAAAACGTGTTGATATGGCAAACGGCTCGGAAATTGGGTATTATCGAATTTATTTTGCTTTGAAACTAAAAGAGAAACGCCATACCTTTCAAACTAAGCACACAAAATTCATCTATAATAACCAATTACTTTAGAAACAGCCACGGGGACAAAGGAATCCGCAAACGTGTGTACTGTGTCTACTTCCTGTCAAGTATGTCTTGACGTCAGATGGTCCAGACTTAAGCATCATTTAAATTTATCTTTCCACATTTTAGAGGCATAATGCTGTGACAGTCTCCCCCAATTCACCCAATCAAACACATACAAGAAACACATGCAATAAACACATCAAAAAAGCAGAAAACAGGGGAGGAACCCCTCCCCCCATCTCCCCCCCCCCCCCTTCTCCCCTACCTCCCCACCTCTCCCCTCCCCTTCTCCCCTACCTCCTCCTCTCCCACCCCTAAAAAATCAGGGCTTTAAGTCCAGTATTATTTGAATTATTTTCTGATTAACCCGCTTGATCAAACTTTGACCAATCAATTTACTTACTGTTTGAACGTTGTTCTGAACGGAATGCCTTTGTAACCTGGGAATGTCTGTTCTATATTTTGTATCAAACTTCCTTTTCACATGACCACACAAGTATGAAACGCTTCATTTTATATCCGTCAAATTGTCTATAGCTTATCGACTGAGCACACGGTAGCTCATCGTTCTTTTGAAAATGACTATACTTTGCGGTTTGATGCACTCATCGATTGGAGAAGCGATTTAAAATGTATCGATTCAGAGCAACTCAATAATTTCAATCCGTCGATCGCGATCCGATATGGCACCGATCCGACACAGTATCTATTTAATGTGTACACTAGGGTGGTCCACAGATATATGTAATAATTAATACTATTAAAAATACATGCTCCACAAGGCTGCCCTTGTTCCTATGTTTATAAAGATCATATGCACCAAATATGAGGTCAATTGGAACTTATTTAGAGGTTGCTTGAAAAAAAACATTTTTAATTTATCCTGTTTTTTACAGATGGCAGAAACTTGCAGCTCTTCCACAGTTTGGTTGCTGGGCAAATCTGAAAAGGAAATAATATGTGGGGGACTACCAACCAAAGGACACACATTGCAGAAAATGGTGTACAATCACATACAAGAACACCATACAGTTCGTGAAAGTGCCAAACTTAGTGGACAAGCTGTGTGTGCATACTGGGAGAAAGCACGAATTCCAGTGCAGAGAGTAGATTCCTGTGAGCGCCAACTTTTGAAGTTGTATGATGCCTACAAACTGGTAAAGAAAAATAGAACCAAGACATTCGAAACTATAGGAGTGAAGGAGCAGATGTTCAAAGATGATCTTCAATCCCTCTTCGATATCTCACCAAATGATGCGCTTGAGAAAATGACGAATGAAGAACACAAAGCATTCCTTATCATGCAGCGTGAGGATCCCTCAAGTTCACGTATGGGATCTGTGGACAACACTCTGGCAGTGAAGGAGAACAGAAAGTGTATCAGGCTTGAGAATGAAGATAAAAGAAAGAAGAAACATGCTGCTGAGACTCTAACAGCAATGCAATCTGTTCCATCAACATCGGCTGTGGTTGATGATGATGATGAGTCTGAGATTGAAAGCTCCGATTCAGGGGACAATGAATTCAAACTCCAAAGTCCATCTTCTGCCAAACAGGCGAAAAAGGTTCCCATCAAGGTGATCACTCCAGCAATAGTGGCAACTCTGGACAGAGTAAATCTCTCAGATCGGCGTGCTGTTTGTGGCCAGTGCTTTTGCACAATCTCTTGGTCATACCATTGAAGACAAGTGCAAGCCAACAATAATAAATAATTTGAATAATTGAAAATAGATAATTATCTATGAATTGATGTGTGATGCTAAAAATTCTGCATCTTATTATTCATTAAAATTTGGCAACATTTTGAGCAACCTCTAAATATTGTCCAATCAAGCTCAAATTTTCAGCACAAACTACTTTCTTCAATAAGAATAGGGGCAGGCTTGTGGAGAAATGAAAATCCAATCTTCAAATTTTTGGATCACCCTAGTGTACACACTTCATTTTGACGTCATTATTTATCACTTTATAATAGGAATCGGGACACAATCGGCCGATTATTACCCTGCGCTCGTGAAGCGAAAAGCGGGGTTAAGCATTCACTTACGTACGTACACACGTGTGCTGTGTGCAGCGTCTGCATTTTAAAAATTAATTTTCCCAGCAACCGTTGGTCCGATTGACATTAAATTTTCAACTCTTCTCTCTTCTCTCTTCTCTTTTCTCTCTTCTCTCTTCTCTCTTCTCTCTTTTCTCTCTTCTCTCTTCTCTTTTCTCTCTTCTCTTTTCTCTCTTCTCTTTTCTCTCTTCTCTTTTCTCTCTCTCTTTTCTCTCTCTCTCTTTTCTCTCTCTCTCTTTTCTCTCTCTCTTTTTTCTCTCTCTCTTTTCTCTCTCTCTTTTTTTTCTCTCTCTTTTCTCTCTCTCTTTTTTCTCTCTCTCTTTTCTCTCTCTTTTTTCTCTCTCTCTTTTCTCTCTCTCTCTCTCTGTCTCCATTATACCGAGGGTGTCCACATTAAGGTGTAACGGCTCCGTGGCTAGATTGTGAACCTTCCTCTCCCCCCCCCCCCCCCATCCCCCACTGTCCCGGCAGTTTTCCTGCCCCTCGTTTTTTTCCCTGTACCCCCCCCCGCACCCCCCCCCCCCGTCCTTGGCGGCGGTACTCCTGTCGTTTCCACCCCTCCCGACCCCACCCTAGTGGTTTTCCTACCCATCCAGCACTGTGTGCAGAAGGCCGTTTGCAGCAGGTCTCCATGGCAGAGTTGCAGCAAAGAAACCACTGCTGAGAAGCCATTGCAAGGCAATACCAATATTTGGCGACTGAATAATGGAATCGGGTACTCTGCTCTGATGAATCAAGGTTTGAACTTTTTAGATCTAAGAGATGCCGAAGACGTGGAGAATGTTACGTCATGCAATGTTTGCAGCCTTCTGTTAAACACAGGGGAGGCTCTGTGACTGTCTGGGGTTGTATGAATATCATTGGAAAAACCCAAAATTTTGCACAGTAAGTACCGTATATTTTTTCATTATCAAGTTACATCATTGTCCTCAAAGGCCATCATTGTCCTGCTTTATGTGTTCACATTTACCATTTCATGGCCTCGACCGAAAAGATTGGTAAGTAAAAGGGCAATGGGCTCATTAGTCATGTTTCTCCAATCCCTATTTAGAGGTGCGTGTTGTTTTGTCATCCCTTCATCCAAATTTAATATACAACTGACTTAATGAAGTGAAGAACACTACAGGATTAACCGCCTCCCCTCACGCACACTTCCCCCACCTCCCTGTGCTCCCCAACCCCCAACTTTCTGGTAACAGCTACCTAAGTGTATTGCATTCTCTTTGGAAGAAAATATATGGAAAGTTGTCTTTTTTTTCATAATTAATTGGACAAACCACCAACTATATTGTTGCGGTTCTGTAAACCGGCCCCAAAGGTAATTGCAACCAACATACAGATCCTGCGATTAGTTATCTCGTACGTATTCGTTCAGGTAGTCCTTCACCTTTGTCTAGTAGGGTTCAGTGGGATATATTGTGTTGCAAGGGGTAGCTATGCTTTTCCCTTTATTTTCCCCACTTTTCTTAAAACCCCATAAGCCCAACTGAAGGCACAAGAGCTATTTCCTGCTATAATCATTGGTAATCCTTTCCACCTGCTCTCTGCATTGGGTACGACCACGCCCGTTGCATTTCCGGTAAAAAGCAACTGGCAAAGCCTCTGCAGCATTGCCCATGAACCCAGCATTGAGAGTAAACAACACCTGCACTCTGAGAGTCAACAACGAGAGACACGCAGTTGAAACAATGAGAGATGTACCAGTGAGGAGTCTGAGAGCGACTACACAGATGATCAGCTCGTGGCGATCCTATAGGTGACCTCGGTGCAATGGGAGAGACAGGACGGAGCCAGGCAGAGCGGAGCTGAGCTGTGGTGTGAGGCAGGCAGAATGGAGCTCTGGGCAAGACATAAATCCTGTCCGATTGCGGAGACAAGCCGATTACCACCTCTGTAATAAATACCCCACAATCCCAAAGCAACTTCTTCCCTCCACCCCACCCCTAAGCGACTGGGAGACGGGAACACACAGCTGTTCTCATTTGGTGAGGCCAGAGGATGTGCAAACCTCAATCTGCTTCTATCTTTTTTCCCCTCCATGGATGGTTGATGGGCATCCTGTTTTGTGCATAGCTGGTAGGTAAGGCATAGGATTAAGTCTGCATTTTTGTCAATTTTCTTTAATGCCTGTATATATCGCTGCACACATCATTGTTGCGATAGCTTGTAAATTGTGGATCCACATCTCCCATTGTTCCCATTGTGTGCATCCCACCATCCCCCCACCCCTCCACACTCAAAATTAAAGTCCTTGAGTTCCCTCCCCCCTTCATTTTGCATAATCATTCCTGTTTTTTCAAATAATAAATCTCCTGTTGACTTGTCCTTTCCAATCTGTCTGTCTGGCCTTTCCTCCATTGATCTCGCGCTGATCGCACATTAGGTTAGACTGGGAGAAAATTATCATTCCCCAATTGATTGGCTCATTACGGTCTGGCAAGCACCAAGCAGTAAGCTTGGCCGCCCTAACTACAATCGAATTAAGATAAGATTGGTGCATAGCCGAGGACTCATTCCCCCTATTGGAAAGTCAGGAAACTGTGGTTAGATGGAGAACCCTGAGAACGCATGATGGACCAATTAGCATTTGCGGTTGGCTCGCAACCTGCCGTGGTACGAAGTTGTTTGTGCTCGGTAGCCTCAGGCCCGGTAAGTTCGAGGAGAATCAGGGTTTCATTCACCCTCAAAGTATACCAGAAACCCGTGGCTGTAACAATACTTTCACCGACAAATTTCACCAACAAACTTACACCGATTCCTGACAAATCTCACACTCTTACGATGTCTCTCTGAAAAGACCGACTGGACAACCTTCCCATCCACTTTCTGAATAGTCCTCTCCAAGAAGTTCTGTCACTCAAGCTTTTGGGTCTCACTATCTGCCATGATCTTTCCTGGGAAAACCACATTTCAAATCTGGCCTCCAAAGCCAGTCGCCGACTGGGCATCCTCCGTCGTGCGAAGTCCTTCCTTGGCACACCTGATCTCCTCACCACATACAAGGCTTTCATCCGCAGCTCAATGGAACACTGCTCTCCCCTCTGGGCTGGTGCTCCTGCCTCACACCTAGCTCGTCTTCACGCTGTTGAAACCAAAGCATTCAGAATCATTGGAATCTCCCGCGATGAAGCTAACTCCAAGGGCCTTTCACTCACTCACCACAGGCAGGTTGGTAGTCTTTCCGTCTTCTACGGACTCCTCTCCGGCCTTGCCCCCCCAGCTCTCTCTGGGCTCTGTCCCCCAAATATTCCTACAGGTCGCACAAGATCTGCCTGCAACCCTCTTATGGTTAAACTGCCAAAATCAAGACTCTCTGCTCATCTTCACTCCTCTTTTCTCCCACCTCTGCAACAAACTCCCTCACTCTCTTCAATCCCACTCCTCCCTCCAGGTCTTTAAAACAGCTGTTCACTACCATCTCTTATCTTCCCCCATCCAAAACCTTGATCTTTTCTACCCCCGCTAATTTCACCCCAAATCCACTTTTTTGAAATACCAACTTCTGTCCTGGAAGTCCTTGGTGTCCTTGTGTTTTATACTTCTCCCACCCCCTTCCCCCCCCCCCCCCCTTCCCACGTCTCCTCCCCCCAAGCCCTCTCCCTCCCACACATCTCCCGATGTCCCTGCTCTCAAATGTTGTGTTTGTGTGCTTCCCCTTCTCTCCCCATCTTGTCTACCACTCCCTCTTTTTATATATTTTGTTTTTCTGTCTTATTTTTTTTGTGAAATAAATGTTAGCTCTTTCACGAGCCTCGATTCTGTATACAAAAAAACCCCCCAAAAAACTGAGGCTAGAGTGAACACAGAGAGACATTCACATTTATATGCATACTCGAAGCACCCGCTCACTATGGGAACGGCTAGGGGGTTTATGTTATCATCCTTATTCAAACATGCAATCCAAAACACCTCTCGCTGCGTAATTCAAAACACCACTGCATTGGAAAACGTGGGGACAGGAATACTGTACTGAAAAGGATGGGGACTTGTAATACACTCTCCCACTTGGAGCAAATCACAATCACAGACAATTTGCATCTTTCTCCCCACCTCTACTCCCCACCCCCCCCCCCCCCTCCCCACCCCCCAATGCCAGCGGAAAAGATAAAAACACTCCTATACGCTAATTGGGGTCATGCTGTTCCTTTGTATAGCAAGTCTGGATGTAATCGGCCAAGAACTGTTGGAGGAGTCGCACAACAAACAAACAAACAAACAAACAAACAAACACACACAAACAAACAAACACACACACCCCGGTCTGTCAATCATTGTAATTATAGAGGGTGAATCAGAATAATGTATAAACACTTTAAAGTGTTATATTTCATAAATGTCATGATTAATTTATATGAAAATTTCTACATAATAATTAAGGGAAGCACTTAACATTCGTTATCTTTCTACAGTACAATATTCTGATTCACCCTGCATATATATATATATATATATATATATATATATATATATATATATATATATATATATATATATCTTGTTTAATGGACCACGTGATTTTAAAAATTACTTCCACACATTTCAACGAGTTATTTTGAGTCTATGATAATTAATAATCTGTACTTCGTTCAGTGACCTTCATGTGGTCAGTTCTCTGTTTTCCCTTTTTAAAATTATATTCAATTTTAGAACATCACAAGTTGTCTCGAGTCACCCTCCCCTTGACAATGGAAATAGCCAAAGGAATTTGCACTGTACCCTTGGGATCAAAATAAACGTTAGCCATTCCATTTCAAACATTTTAAAGTTTCAAAGTTTTGGCATTTTCTGAGTTTGTATAATATTTGCTGGAATCAATCGGGTAATGCAACAAAATAATGGCAGTTGCAATTAATTTTAATAATAAATTGCAATAATTTTATACAACTAGACATATGGGAGGGGAGGGAAGCTTTTTTTTCGGTACACAGAACCTCAGAGTAAGTACCACGTGATATCACTAACCTCGGCTTCTGTAACAACCTAATAAATGTATTGACGTATTAATCAAACTTTTAAAATTTTAAAACATTTTAAATTTAAACTTTTCAAATCAAAATCAAACTCTTTCGCGAGCCTCGATTTTTGTATACAAAACTTCTGTTGCCATCTACAATTTGAAGCGATCTCCAGAATTCCACTCCACCTCTATCCTCCATTTCCCCCCTCTCCATACCTGTGAAAATGATTGTTCATATCGCCAATTTAATCTTGGTCCTCTCTCTTATTGTCATCTACATATTTAATGACGACGATATACTGACCTCATATTTCATTCCGTATACTGTCATAGTAATTTATTCAATTCTAATTACGCTCTCCTGATATTCAGAGGGCTATTTCACTCTATGGCCTTAAACATCAGTTTCCCAATTTCTAAAATGTATAACAAAGTGATGTAATGGAATGTGGTTGATTGATTTTTCAAATAAACTACATCCTCCATAATTCCCTCAAGTCTCATATGGGCCTTGTGCCAGACATAACAAAATATTCTACCTTTTGATAAGGTACATCAAACAATCCTTTGCATGTGGACAGGTTCAAAGCACACTATTGTATCCTAATTAAAGAATAATAAGTATATCTAGATGCCGAATCCATTAGGGATTCATCTATTCGATGTGGGAAGCCTCGCCGCTCTGAAGATGTCAGGAAAAAGAGAGATTAGCCAGAGAACTGGCATGTAATAGCATCTCATATGTCTTCAAAAAAAATCTCATGGGATATTTTGTTTATTTGATCCCACATTTGAATACTTTACAAAGGAGGATCCTGTCGGTGGATTCTGAGCAGGTGCTGATGAAAGAATGTGTGTGAACTTAGGGAGTTCACACATGGCCTCCTACGTTCAGCCAGGAAAGGGGCTTTTTCGCCAGTACACGCTTGAGAAGGGTACTTTAATCCACAAGAAAATGGAGTAAATGGTTTCATGTTGCCTTTGAAATAACTAGTAGTGATATCACACACTGCTTGCAGAAAAGTAAGCAAACCTCTGTTTCTTTGCCAGTTTTGTGGCAAACTGATCTGCAGCCACCTGGAGCTGCATCTGAGAAGTGACCAGCCTTTGAAGTGGACCGAAGACAAAATATTTATGGTTAACAGTTTGGTATACTCCCACATACTGTGTATTGAAGAAATCTCGCATTGACATGAACCTGGCAAAAAAGAAAAAACAGAAAGAAGAGAGAAAAAAATGAGAAGCATAGGCTGTTTTTCCCCTTCGTTTTTTTCTCTTTGGAATGGAAATCGTGTTTAGAAAGTCACCATGTTGTTGGGAAGGGGATTCCCCTGTTTTATGAAAAGGTAAATTGGTTTTATGTGGGTTCAAAGGTACCCACAGGCGTTTGAGATGAAATTTACAGTGAGGTTATCCTCTTCCTGAAGGTCATGAAGGAGTCAGCTGGATATCTGCCATGAATCCATCCATTACTGCAACATAGCAATTGTACCAACAACCGTGTATTCCAGAAGCTTCGACTCCAAATCCTTGATATTGTTGCTTTCAGCAATTTTGGGCGGAGCGACGCCCGAAAAAGATGTCTTTTTAGGGGGTAATCGAGTTCAAGCTACATCTTCTCCGAGGGAGTTGGTGGAATCTGACAGGGGTTTCGATATTTGGTTAGGCCAATGTCATGTGTCCAGCCGCATGGAGCTCGATTTTTCATTTTCGCCCCAAGGTCAAGGTCATGAAATTTAGAAAAGTCGATTTTTGATGGTTTTATTACATTGTTCATTTCCTGATAGGGTGAAATGTCGTACATGATCTTATATTATCGCATACATCATGAAATACAAGTTTTCCAACAAATTTCAGAATCTTCGACCTTTCACCTTTTAAGGTCACAAAGGTCAAATTTTCAAAGTTGTCGGAATCGAACCGAATTTTCGGTATTGTGTAGCTAACTAACCTCATAGCTGATTATACATGAATTTATATCTCATTTCAAGGTTAGTAACCTTCGTTTTGACATTTCAAGGTCACAAAGGTCAAATTTTCCAAGTTGGCGGAATCGAACCGAATTTTCGGTATTGTGTAGCTAACTAGTCTCATAACAGATAATACATTCCTATTTATATATTTTCAATGTCGGTTTTGACCTTTGTCATTGAATACCGCTCGCTCGTGAACCATCGTCGTCTCCTGACTTGTTCAAATTTAAAGTTATATTTTGAACATGAATTGGAACACGAATCGGAAAAAATGAACCTGTAGTTTAGCAGTACTTCAGTTTTGAATTTGGCCCAATCACAAATGCACAGAGGAGCGAGATAAAAATGTTTAGTCTGTCTGACTATGTCAGTCAAACAAAATTGAAAATTATTCCAAACAGGAAACCTTCTGTGTTTAAGGATGTCATAAAGGACACAAACCACAAGCATGAAGAACTAATATAACATTGTAAATTAGGTGCTGCAAAAGACACTGCAACAATGACGGTAAGCCTAAAAAAAGAATTATTCTACAGTATAACCTTTAACATCTTTTATTTCAATTGAATTATATATTTCAACATTGTAGAACACAAATTGCCTTATTCACACTTTCAAAAACCTTTTAGTTTAGCAGTCTTGGACAAAATATTACGGCATTTTACATCATCTCGACCAATCAAATTTGCTGCTCTCAGACACCCTGCCCATATCCTTATTTTCTCAAAATAATGCTGGGTAAGGTGTTCTATAAACTGTCTAGTTGTATGAGAAACAGAAAGATTAACTTGAATATATGATTAAGAAAGCTTATGAAGAGATCCACTGATCAGAACATCCACAGGTTCAATTTCATCATGGTTGCCTTTCATCGCCAGAGATGGTCATTCTCATCTGAACAAGCACATGGACACACCAGACGAATACAAGAGACACAACACAAGAAGACTGTAAGACGAGACAAACACAGCCACTGAGCTTGGGGTAAGCGTCGTCGCTTCCCGGGGCACTGTGGGTACAATGGATGTCACAACAATGGCGCAATTTCCTCCTCCCCATGGATGCCATCTTATGGGGATTGTCCATGCTCTATCCTTTTAAGTGCTAAGTGTCAAGCAAGGAAGTAGCATGCACCATTTTCAAAGTGTTTTGTATGACTAGGCCATGGTTTGAACCACTGACCTCCCAGACTCGGAGCAGACGCTTGAAACATTACACCACCGAATCTGTTGCTATTTACAGTGCCTTTAGAAAGTATCCACACCCCTTGACTTTTTTCACATTTTGTTGTTTTTACAACCTGAATTTAAAATGGCTTAAATTGAGATTTTTTGTCACTGATCCACACATCATACCCCATAATGTCAAAGTGGATTTTTTTTTTTTTAAGAAATCTTTACAAGATAATAAAAAATGAAAAACAAAAAGATTTAATTTACATAAGTATTCAACTCTGTGTCAATACTTCATAGAAGCGCATTTGGCAGCGAGTACAGGTTCAAGTGTTCTTGGCAATGTCTGTATCAGCTTTGCACATCTAGATTTGGGTTGTTCTCCCATTCTACCTTGCAGATTTGCTCAAGCTCTGTCAAGTTGAATGGGGAGCGTCAGTGAACAGCAATCTTCAAGTCTTTCCACAGATTCTCAATGGGATTCAAGTCTGGACTTTGGCTGGGCCACTCAAGGACGTTCACAGTCTTGTTCTGAAGTCATTCCAATCTTGCTTTGGCTGTATGCTTGGGGTCATTGACCAGTTGGAACAAATCTTCAAGTAGTCTAAGGTATTTTGCCCTCTTAAACAGATTCTCCTCAAGGATTTGCCTGTATATGACTCCATTCATTGTTCCATATATCCTTTCAAGTCTCCCAGTCTCTGCCGCTGAAAAACATCTCCATAGCATGATGCTGTGACAAACTTGCTTCATGGTAGGGATGATGTTAGATGGGTGATGAGCCATGCTCGGTTTCCGCCAGACATAGCGCTTTGCATTCAGGCCACAGAGTTCAATTTTCATCTCATCAGACCACAGAAGATTTTGCCTCATGCTCACAGTCTTTCACATGCCTTTTTGTAAACTCCAGGCGTGCTGTCATGTGCCTTTTTCTCAGGAGGGGCTTCCGTTTGGCCAATCTCACATAAAACCTTGATTTGTGAAGTGCTGCAGATTCTGTTGTCCTTCTAGCAAGCAGGTTCTCCCATCTCAACCAAGGAACTCTGTAGTTCTGTCAGAGTAGTCATTGGGTGCTTGGTCACCTCCCTGGCAAAGATCCTTCTTGCCCAGTTGCTCACTTTGGCTGGATGGCCAGCTCTAGGAAGAGTCCTTGTAGTTCCATGTTCTTTCCATTTCCTAATGATGAAGCTCACTGTGCTCTTGGGAACTTTCAACACTAAAATTGTTTTATACCCTTTCCCAGATCTATGCCTCCTCACAATTATATTGCAGTGCTCTATGGACAGTTTCTTGGACCTCATGGTAGAGTTTCTGCTCTCACATGCACTGCCAACTGTGGACCTTACATAGAAAGGTGTGTTTCTTTCTAAATCATGTCCAATCAATTGAATTGGCCACAGTTGGACTTCAATCGAGTTGTAGAGGCATCTTAAGGATGATCAAAGGAAATTGGATGCACCTGAGCTCAATCTGGAGTGTCATGGCAAACGGTTTGAATACTGTCAAGTCCGTGGCCAATGAAGACCAGCCTTGGACAGATAGCTGAACAGTTAACTCCGAGGCATATTTCCAAACTTGGCGGGATTATCTTTTTGCACGCGAGGGAATGGCCCAAAGCTTTATCTGATCGGACGTCCGCCACAGGCTTTTATTCCTAGACCCACAAAAGAGTAAATGAACACGACACAAAAGTAAAATGCAACAAATACAGGTTTAATGAAAATAATGCAAGGATGACAAAACGAAAGGTAAAGTAAAACTAATTCCTATATTGAGGCGCCTCCACTCAGACACAAGTAAACGACAGGGGAAGGATAAAAGAAAAGATAAATGGTTTGATGAGTTGGCCGATACTCAGCTTGCTCCAATGAGGATGAGTGCAAATGGTCCCTGTGTCTTCGCGCGGAAGCGCACAAGATGGTGCGAATTGCCACACGGCACACTGAGCTGTGAAGCGACGGCAAAACATCCCCCCCCTCCGGCCGTTCCATGCTCCACAAAGCTCCAATGTTTCTCTCAGGTGCACACAGCATTAAGCGCAGCCGTCACAAAGCCAGCACCCAGAGAGAGAGAGAGAGAGAGAGAGAACGAGAGAGAACGAGAGAGAACGAGAGAGAACGAGAGAGAACGAGAGAGAACGAGAGAGAACGAGAACGAGATGGATTCTTCCTCTTTACAATAATCGCTCACGAGCCAGGAATGCGACTGCCTGTGACCAAGCCCAGAACGAGAGATCCAACAATGCAACCATTCGCCATGAAGCCAGTTCGAGAGAGAGAGAGAGAGAGAGAGAGAATGTCAATGTGACCGCTCGCACCCAGCACCAGAACAAGAGAGCCAACAATGTGACTGCTCACCTCGAAGCCACTTCGAGGGAGAGAGAGAATGCGACCGCTCGCACCCAGCACCAGAATAACAGAGCCAACAATTTGACCGCTCACCTCGAAGCCACTTCGATAGAGAGAGAATGCGACCGCTCGCGCCCAGCACCAGACGAGAGAGCCAACAATGTGACCGTTTGCAACGAAGCCAGTTCGAAAGAGAGCGAGTGGGGGGGGGGGGGGAGGGTGCACTCTCCCCTTTCCTCGCTGATGTCACACTCAACCAATCCCCGCACCCATCACATCAGTCCATCTCCCCGACCAATCATCCCCTTCAGAGCGGAACCTCACGGCCTTCTTGACGCCCATCGAGAATGTTCTGGGAGGGGTTTACTTGCCGATTGGCAAATGTTCGGGTCTTTGTCAGCATGATGGTGTTGTGGATGAATGGAGCACTCACGGTTCTTGTTGTTTTCGTAATTGTTGTTGTAATGGTGGCCCTTTTTGATGAAATAAAACATAAGGGAAAATCACAGGGGCAATTACACACTAGGGATTATCCTTAAGCCTTACCTAATTAGCATAGCTCCACCCCTCATATGGAGACACATATACAATCTTATGTGCTACAGATTCCCATACCTATTGCATGGATATTCTTCTTCTTCACTTCACGCAGTCCATGTTTATTTACACATTCCTATCTCCACGATGGTATTTCATCTCTACCCCCACAAACGTAACAATACTTATTGACTCAAGACATTTCAGCTTTTCATTTTTCATTATTTGGTAGAAATTTATAAAAATGACATTCCACTTTGACATTGTGGAGTATTTTGTGTAGATCAGTGACAAAATAAATCTCAATTTAATCCATTTGAAATTCAGGGTGCAACACAACAAAATGTGAAAAAGTCATGGGGCATGAATACTTTCTGAAAGCACTGTATCTGTGAATGAGATTGAATGTGCTAGATTTCACTCTGTCCCTGATGCAAGTCCACACTGATCTTTACTAAAAGCAACACCTGTGTCAAAGAAAACCACACATATATCATGCTATACTCTTGCATGATCACATCCATGCAACTAGAAGATACTGTACTCTGGCTTAAGGGTAAAAATATAAATTTACAGGGAAAATTACCAAGGCGGAAGTTACAGTTGTATGTGTGAACATTGAGTATGGTGGCTGGGCGTGGTTATTTTGCTGATTTTTTTCACTCCTTATTGTCACAACATGTAACATCTACCAATGTTGGCCATTTATTTGACAGGAAACACTGGCTGGGGTGACGAGGGAGGAGGGAAGGGAGGAGAGATAGTGGGGGAGGTGGGGCAAATTTATTTTCTGCCATGGCTAATACTTCCCCCTGTCTGCAGCAGGAGGTCAGTAAACCACTTGTACTGCGGCACGTGTACAGGTGGAAATCAAAAGCCACCCCCTCCTCCTTACTGGCAGGATATCATTTGCTCATTACCTGACCCTGGATACTACCAACACACATGCAAAAGTTTGGTGGAGATCGGCCCAGCCCTGCTGTAGTCTCACCCCGAAGGAGTTGCGAGATTACTGTAATGCCATTGTTTGGCTGGCTGGCTGTCTGTGTCCACATATATATATATATATATATATATATATATTGTTACGGACGCGGTTAAAGATGTTATTTTGACCGAGCGGTGGTATTACCGCGACCGAACAGTGCTTCCTTGATTAATACCCGATTTGCCCCAAACTTTGGCCGGATCGCGCCACCGCTATTCAATCGGGAAAACTCTAAAGCGACCGAATACAAAGAGGAAGAAGACGTACAGAAGAGTAATTGGTTTTATTATTTACACATATAAGTAGGAAGAAAGCAGTCACGTTTATTTACAGACGAGATTAGATACACAGTGCAACGCTAGCTTACCTACAGTCTTAATTAACCCAGGGACAGAACAAACAAGGACAGACTCACGCGGGGAATGATGATAGGACTGGCGGGAGATGGATGGCTGGCCGGATAGGGAGGTCCAACTTGTCCTGCAGCCGATCGACTCGTGGGCAGCCACCGCTCCTTCGCGGCCCTGCTCCAAACTGCCGTCCAGGCCTCACGCTGCTGTGGCTGCAGTTTCGGTGGCTCCAGCTGCAGCAAATGCAGTTGTGGTGGCTCGAGCTGCAGTTCAACTCTGGACTTCTTGGTTGGACTCAACTCCTTGGACTCCCTCTCGTCTCTCTGTAAAGGCTCATCTCTTTTTGGAAACGCCCTGCCTGCGGGTTATATAGGCCCCACCCCTCAACCTTCGCGAACCTCCTCGATGTTTCTCTCCACACCCTCTCCAAGTCCAACCCCTTGTTCGTGGTTGGTTGAGTGGGGCTGACTCACTCCTCCCCTCTATGACGAGGTGGGGACCCGCCTTTCTTCCCCAACCCTGCCTCGTGGTCAATGGCGGATGAAGAGAAAACCGCCCAAAATGCAGTTGGCAATGTGAATGGCAATTGACGAAAAGGGGGAATGGAGGTTTTGGGAATGGGAATGAAGGGAATCTATCTCTTTCACTGGTGCAATGGAGTATTTCAATTAATGGGAGACACAGCCTTACCCTAAAACACATAATAAGATATAACTATCGAACAGGGGTATTCTATGATTGGCTGTGGTGTGGATGCTCTATGGACTAATTATGGGACGCCCTTTGACCTTTACACAGCTCCGGAGGCAGGACGCGCAGAATAAACAATCATAATAATACACACAATAAAAAAAATACAGTCCTCATATCCGCAACAATATATATATATATATATATATAATCTATATGTGTGTGTGATAAGCCCAGCAAAGTCCATCCCATGTAAAGTTTTGACTTTTTCAACATATTTCAACATACAGCTATTTGATCTTCATTTCAACCATATTGATAGATAAAGGTGATATAATATAACAAATATCATGAAACATTTACATTTTGTAGTCAATTGTATAATTTAAATAAACATAAATGCCAATTTCGCATGTGGAAAAAGTAAGTACACCCCTACATTTATCACTACTTCAAATACCTAAAATTAGAATCAGGTGCACCAGCTCAGGTGCAAATGATTAGAACATCGTTGGAGAGGATCTTGGAGGAACCTGTCTTATTTAAACCTCAGACATTTCGTTTGGTTTGCTCTTTGTTGTTGAAGTGTGCGGCGTCACCATGCCTAGATGAAAAGAGCTCTCTGAACCCTTCAGAAAGAAGGTTATAGATGCCTACGAGTCTGGGAAGGGATTTAAAGAGATCTCCAAACAATTTGAAATCAATCATTCGACTGTCCGAAAGATCATCTATAAGTGGAGAAGATTCCAAACAACTGTCAACTTGTTCAGGCCAGGCCGCCCCAGCAAGTTCAGCCCGAGAGCAGACCGCAAGATGCTGAATGAAGTCTCTAAGAACCCCAGAATGTCATCACGGGCCCTACAGGTAGCTCTTGCCACTGTTGATGTCAAAGTGCACGAGTCTACCATTAGAAAGAGGCTGCACAAATTTGATCTACATGGGAGGTATGCCAGGAGAAAACCTTTGCTGTCCAGAAAGAACATCAGGGCAAGACTAAAGTTTTCCAATGAAGACCGAGGCAAAGACCAGCACTTCTGGAACAATGTGCTCTGGACAGATGAGTCAAAGGTAGAGCTATTTGGCCACAGAACCAGAAGACATGTTTGGCGAAAACCAAAGACAGCATTTGACCACAAGAACCTGATACCAACTGTAAAGCATGGTGGTGGAAATATTATGGTTTGGGGCAGATTTGCTGCATCAGGGCTTGGGCAGCTCACCATCATAGAATCCACTATGAATTCTTCATTGTACCAGAGGGTGCTTGAGGATAATGTGAGGCCATCTGTCAGAAGTTGAAGCTCAACCGAAGGTGGACCTTGCAACATGACATTGACCCTAAACATACCAGTAAATCCACCAAGGAATGGCTGAAAAGAAAGAAATGGAGGGTCCGGAATGGCCAAGTCAAAGCCCAGATCGAAATCCCAGAGATGTTGTGGGGGGGGGGGGGAGGGGGGATTTGAAACGAGCTGTGCATGCAAGAAACCCCTCAAACATCGCACAGCTGAAATAATTCTGCATGGAGGAGTGGGCAAAAATTTCTCCCCGTCGATGTTAGTGACTGGTAGTCAGTTATGAGAAACGCCTACTTGAGGCTACAACGGACTACAAAATGTAAATGTTTCATGATATTTGTTATGTTATATCACCTTTATCTATCAATATTGTTGAAATGAAAATCAAATAGCTGTATGTTGAAATATGTTGAAAAAGTCAAAACTTTGCATGGGGTGTGCTTACTTTTTCACATGACTATATATATATATATATATATATATTGTTACAGATACGACTTTGATGGTATGGTGGGCCGAGCGGGATGGCCGCCGTATCCGTACAAGTTACCCGATTGTGCCCGAATGTTGACTAATCGCGCTACGCTGGCTCAATAGGAAAGAAAAAGAAGACACCCGGCTGGGTTATAATGACACAATACGACACCAGGGTTTCGGTTCTCAAGACCTCCGGAGGAGGTTATATTAAGGCGGAAAAGGTTAGATTACAGGGACAAGAGGGAAACATAGGAAGGTGGGCACTTAGACACAACCTTATATTAACCCTAGACGGACCACAGATAAACGGGACAACGCTGACTCACACGGGATTTGATGGCAAGGAAAGCGGCAGTCGATGGCTCAGGTGCACCTGGCTCCGGGACAGAATCACGTACGGTGGTGTCCAGCAGATGCGGGGAGGTCGCTCAGCGCTCGTGGGTCGCGACTTTGGTGGAGATGCCGGGGAGGTCGCTCAGCGCTCGGGAGGGTGGCGTCTTGTCCTTCCAAGCTCGGGGCGCATCTCACGTCACGTCCGGCGCGGGGCCGCGTATATCCGGCGGGGAGTCACGCCCTCGCTCGTTAGCTCCGCCCCATATGGCATCGGCCCATGGCTTCTCATTGGGTGCGGGGGTTACCGGCTCCGCCCTTGACGAGGGGCCGACAGGGAGCCCCCTTCTGGGTAACCCCGTCGAGCACATGTTCAATGGCGGCCAACCGAGCCGGAGTGAGGACGCAAAGCCGCTGTTGTTGTGGTTGTTGTTGGAGCTTGAGATGATGGGAAGAGATGCGGGGAGGTATGGGAAGGTCCTAAACTCCTACTGGTGCCATATCATCACATTCTGGTGCAACGAAGAGTCATAATTAATGGAAACAAGTCCTTAACTGACATAGATTAAGAATAACTAGGAAGATGTCCGAAAGTTGTCTACGTGTGGTGCGGGGGACCTGGGCACGACATTTAATGGGGGAATGAAGGGGAAGATCGGCTCTAATGGGTGTTGTTTACAGACAATGGGACTAGGGAATGGGGTAAGGGGAGAGTTGGGGAGTATCGGAGAAGATAGGGGAATATTTACAAGCGGATATGGAGGTCAAATTCCATATTCGCAACATTGCACCCTTCTCTACCCTCGGGGCGTCCCGACCCGATAAATTTTTACCTACTTTAGTGTGGCACGCAATGTAGTTCCCTCTACTATTAACTCTACCCTGAGTGCGACAGTTTTACAGATATTCACAAATGAGTAAATATGTCCCCCTGCGACGTTGCACCCTTCTCCTCACAGAAACACACCCACAGGATAACCGAATCCGGAAAGAATTCTCAAACTAAACATACAGCCGGTAGGGAGCATTATTTACAAGACTACGCTGCTATTTACACTACGATCCAGGACCTGTTTTTGGAGGAACACATGCAGATGTTATGCATAGAGAGAGCGCGCTTGCCAACATCGATACACCAACCCACGAGTGCTCTGTGGCCGACGGCCTTTAATAACGTGCAGAGCACCCTTTCCGAGCATCAACAGCACCACCCCACCACCAATCGGTGCAGTCACCATTGTTCATTGGAATAAAAATAACTTCAACAACCCCTAACCCTGCAGGTGTCTCTTGCTCTTCTTGTGGTGCACTTGGTGTTAACTAAAAGTGGTTCACCTGTATGGCATAGGTGCCACGTTGACCCATAGGTCCATCCCCGGGTGGTGCTTGGCCGCAAACGAACTGCGGTCCATTGTGGGTGGCCACAAACATTGCGGTCCATATGGTGTACCGATCCAGGCAACAAGCAGCGAAAGTGCAGGCCCACAACTGCGTAGCCAGCACTTCTCTCTCCTCTCTCTCTACCCCAAAGCCAGATCCTCGGAGGTGGGAGACAAAAACAAGACAAGTGAGCAAGGTGGTAAGGGCGCAAAAGTGCACGCAATATAAGGTAATGCACACTGGGGGCACATGGGAACCAGGTGAGACAGGTACGTTCCTATCGTACGCCCCCCCCCCACCAGGTAACCTACATGGCCCCTCCCTTACCCCTTACTGTATCCACAAAACACAACACTACCCATAAACATCTACTTTACAAATCAACAAACATCCCTACTGTCTTCCCCGTTCCTCCCATAAACCAAATTCGTCTTCTCTCCCTCCTAACCAATCAAATTTGCCATTTTCAACTCTCATCAAAATTTGCCATCTCCAACTCAACATCATAATTTGCCATTACCAATTCATCATCAGTCCCTCCTAGGGAGGGAGAGATGGAATCACCCCAATGTCTCATCCACGTCGTGATGCGTCTCACAAATCCACACAGCGATTCATCTCCTGCAACAAAACAAAGAAAACACAGGTGTGGAGTCATCATCATCACCACAGGTAAGTGGCTGCGTATGGTGCGACAGGTTCATCAATCCTAACTATTTCCTAAATGACTTTAACAACTTTACACTACCCGGGGGCTTTCTCCGGCCAAACCATTGGCCCTCTTACGCTATGGGTTCTAAAAACCAATTCCCATTGGCCAAACTGTGGTGCTCTTCAATTTGGGGTCTCACTCCCCCGATTCATCTCCCGGTGCCCTCGTACAATTTCTGGGCTGCGACGTGTACCTCTCCCAGTGGGTCTACCCACCTGCACACCTCCACCACTGCAGTTGCCTCCGAGCTTACCTGCTCCTTACCCTAACCTAACTACCAGGGGAAGGCCCTCTGGCTCTCTCCCCACTCCGTGCCCTCTCTGGCACTGGGCTGCCCGATCCACACCCGGGATCCTCAGGCACCCACTCACAACTACCGGCTCCCAGAGCCCACCTGCGGCCTCACCTGGCCGACATCCTCACAGTGGTGGAGTGCCCAACCAACTACACACACTAACAGGCTACACGCCCAGCCATTTCCACAACACTAATGCACCCATTCACAACACCATTCTGCAACCGCACCACAAATGCCAATATCCAACCACAATTTACCTGCACCCTCTACCTAACACTTACACTACCCGCCCCGGGTATCCGTGATGGGGGTCCACTCTTCCCCCATTCACACCTTTGCACCATCCACTCCACTCCACAATTTCCACCATTCTCACTCCACTACCATCCATTCCACTACTCCATACCATTTATTCCATACAACCACATACACCTGTTGTTGCACACCTGTGCAATCCTACCTGGTGCCACCTGCACCCTCCTCCTCTTCCTGGACCAGTTGGTCAACACAACACACAATCACCACTACTCCCTCATACACTGCTCCACACACCTGTTCAGTTGCACACCTGTGCAATCACACCTGTCCAATTCTCACCTGTTCAATCCTCACACACACGGCATCATCTCAGCTAACTACTCCCTTCTGAAACTTGCGCTTCCCAGTCGTCCCTTTAAACTATTGCGCTCCCACGTCATTATCATCCACACTAATCTACCTGCGTCCCCACTACAGGTATCAGTCACTAACTAACCTTAACGTTACCTAATGTCAATCTCTTCTAGATCCCTACAATTTAACCTAACCCACCCGGGCTAGTTTTCACTGCCATACACCCCATAAACTATAGCTCCTTTGCCCCCCATGGGAAGGATGGTGGATTTGCCATCCCACCACATCGGGGGTCTCTCACTACCAATTTTGCACATCAAATTTCAATAAATCAAAAATTTGCCAATCATCTGCCAATCACTGTACCATTACCAATCATCACTCTGCCAATCCTTTGCCAATCATCAAATTTTGCTTTTCTCTAATTTTGGGTCCAAAACACTAACCTCATCACCCAGTCTACTCACTAATACCTCTCGGTGCGCCAATCCCTGTCCAAAGCCCGGCTTCGTAAAGCCAAGCCATGGATGCTCGTTGTTTTGTGCCAGCGGCTGGATACGTCCGGCACTCGGTGCAGGGACGGGGGCTTACCCGGGCCGAGATCCCACGCATCACCTCGGCGTGGAGCCATCCAATGTCCCGATCTCGACCTGCCGGCACGTCTCAACACAACGTGGTCGCCATAACGACCCTTCCTATCGGGCCGCCCGCTCCGCCTAGTGGAGCACAGACGCGGCCGTTCAAAGCGAGGCCCGGCACGCACCGAGGGCCCGCTTCGGCTAAAAGTCGACCTAACCTCTAACCTGGTTACCGTCGATGCTTCACCTGCATGCTTACACCCCGCAGCCCGTTCCTTACTCACACATCCAGCCGTGCCCATGCTCCTCGTACCTTTCCTTACACACCCAGGCACACCCATTCCACTCACAGCCTTGGTCACACACCTGACCACCGAACACTTTGGCACACATTCGTTGCTCGCACACCTCACCAATACACCTCTTCGCGCCCCCTCCTCGGTCACCTCCTCTGTGACAATCACAGGTGTGCCCTCATTCGCACACCCAACCACGTGCCTCACCACCAACTCCAGCGTGCATTCCCACTCACGCTCTACCATTCCAGGTGTGCATCCTTCCATCCCAGGTGTACATCCTCGCTCACCTGTCACAACTAACTCACGCTCCATGTCACTCTCACTACTTTCACCTCCATTCCTGACAGCGCACTCACCCTTACTCTTGACAGCGCACTCTTTCCCCATGCACCTGTCCGTTACACACCTTCCTCGCGCACACTCTCCCGTCACACCCTCTGTAACACTCACCACAGGCATGCATTCTTCCTTGCCTTTGACAGCGCACTCTCTCCCCATGCACCTGTCCGTTACACACCTTTCTCGCGCACACTCTCCCGTTACACCCTCTGTAACACTCACCACAGGTGGACACTCTTCCTTACTTCTGACAGCGCACTCTTTCCTCATGCACCTGTCCGTCACACACCTTTCTCGCGCACACTCTCCCGTTACACCCTCTGTAACACTCACCACAGGTGGACACTCTTCCTTACTTCTGACAGCGCACTCTTTCCTCATGCACCTGTCCGTCACACACCTTTCTCGCGCACACTCTCCCGTTACACCCTCTGTAACACTCACCACAGGTGGACACTCTTCCTTACTTCTGACAGCGCACTCTTTCCTCATGCACCTGTCCGTCACACACCTTTCTCGCGCACACTCTTGCGCACACTCTCCCGTCACACCCTCTGTAACACTCACCACCCCGCGCTTCCACGTGCTCCCTCGCACACGCGCTACGACCGACTCACTCTCGCCAGCACACTCACTCCTTGGCACGCACTTTTTCCTCACACACCCCAGAGTCGGACTTTCTTGCACACCTCCTCTTTCGCACACCAGACCTGTCGCACACTTCACCAACGGCCTCTCACGAACACCCGGGTCTATCTCGACCCCCAAGCCTCTTAAATCACCTGGCGCATCATACGCACGACCATATTGGTCACCACTTACACCGGGTCCTCTTTCTCTTCGCTTCTCCTCCATCACCTGCGAATCCCTCATCCGGTTAATGAGCACATCATCACGATCCAAACACAGACTTTGGACCAATTCTTTTATCTCCTCTTTTATCTCTTTCTTATCCCCTCTCCGTCGCTTCTTAATTTCGCTCATCCCTTCTTCCACTTCTTCTAATTTGTGCTTCACCTCTTTTATTCCCCGGTACGTCTCCTCAAGCTCGTCCTCCAAGGCTACCTTGACCGTTTCCATGTGCGTCCTCACCTGCCGGTCCTTCGTCTCCATTACCTCTATCACCTCGTCCAACCTCGTTGTCAGTCCCTCACGTACCATCTGACATTCCCTCTTTGTCGCTATCAAGTCATCTTTTAGTTCTTTCTGTGTCGCCTTTAAACCTCCTAATACCGCAGTGTTCCTTTGAACCTGCTCCACTAACTCCGTCTGTCCCACCGTCAGCTGCTCCACCTCCTGCGTCAGGTCCTCTATGCCCCCTTGTAACTTTACAGTCGCCTTTCTCACCTCCTTTTCCATGTGCTCCTCACAGTGCCTCACCTCCTCGCGCACTCCTCCGACTTCCTCACTCACTCCTCTTCTGATCTCCTCTCCCATCACTTGCATCTCCTGCCCAGATGCCACCCTCATCTGCTCCATTTCCTCCCTGTGAGCATCCAGTTTGGTTTCTACCCCCATTCTGACCCCCTCTATCTGCTGCCCCATTTGGTTAACTTCCCTTTCCGCTTGGTCCCTCATGTCCCTCAATTTGCCTTCCATACTGTTTTCTAACCCCTCTAACCCATTTTTCACTCCCTCTATCTGATTCTCCTGGGCAGCCATTCTATTTTCTACCCCCATTAACCCATTTTTCACTTCTTTTATCCCGTTGTCTAACCCCTCAAAATTATTGTCTAACTTCCCAAATTTCTTGTCTAACTCCTCAAAATTATTGTCTAACTTCCCAAATTTCTTGTCTAACCCCTCAAAATTTTTGTCTACCTTCTCACCAGTACCCCTCGCTTCGTCCCTCATTACCCCCAATTGCTCACTCCGAGCCCTCGCTTCGTCCCTCATTACCCCCATTTGGCCCTCTATTCGTTCCATAAGGGCCCTCATTTGCAACATAAAAAGGTTCGGATCCACCAGGGGCGCTGCCACGGTCACGGGCGCGGTGACCAGCGAGGCGCCATTTTGCGCGTCTGCTACCCTCGCTGCTTCGCTCTCCTCACGTCCCTCAATTTGGTCCTGGACCGACCCTGCCTCACTCTCCCCTACCGGACCCCAGCTGTCTTGATCCGCCATAGCGCGACTTTCAAAATTCGGGTTTTTATTATTTATTTTTTTTGTAAAACACAATCAAATTTCGCTGTTATAATTTCGAGCGCGTAAACGCGCTCCGGGTCCAATCTCACTCCTCGACACCAATTGTTACAGATACGACTTTGATGGTATGGTGGGCCGAGCGGGATGGCCGCCGTATCCGTACAAGTTACCCGATTGTGCCCGAATGTTGACTAATCGCGCTACGCTGGCTCAATAGGAAAGAAAAAGAAGACACCCGGCTGGGTTATAATGACACAATACGACACCAGGGTTTCGGTTCTCAAGACCTCCGGAGGAGGTTATATTAAGGCGGAAAAGGTTAGATTACAGGGACAAGAGGGAAACATAGGAAGGTGGGCACTTAGACACAACCTTATATTAACCCTAGACGGACCACAGATAAACGGGACAACGCTGACTCACACGGGATTTGATGGCAAGGAAAGCGGCAGTCGATGGCTCAGGTGCACCTGGCTCCGGGACAGAATCACGTACGGTGGTGTCCAGCAGATGCGGGGAGGTCGCTCAGCGCTCGTGGGTCGCGACTTTGGTGGAGATGCCGGGGAGGTCGCTCAGCGCTCGGGAGGGTGGCGTCTTGTCCTTCCAAGCTCGGGGCGCATCTCACGTCACGTCCGGCGCGGGGCCGCGTATATCCGGCGGGGAGTCACGCCCTCGCTCGTTAGCTCCGCCCCATATGGCATCGGCCCATGGCTTCTCATTGGGTGCGGGGGTTACCGGCTCCGCCCTTGACGAGGGGCCGACAGGGAGCCCCCTTCTGGGTAACCCCGTCGAGCACATGTTCAATGGCGGCCAACCGAGCCGGAGTGAGGACGCAAAGCCGCTGTTGTTGTGGTTGTTGTTGGAGCTTGAGATGATGGGAAGAGATGCGGGGAGGTATGGGAAGGTCCTAAACTCCTACTGGTGCCATATCATCACATTCTGGTGCAACGAAGAGTCATAATTAATGGAAACAAGTCCTTAACTGACATAGATTAAGAATAACTAGGAAGATGTCCGAAAGTTGTCTACGTGTGGTGCGGGGGACCTGGGCACGACATTTAATGGGGGAATGAAGGGGAAGATCGGCTCTAATGGGTGTTGTTTACAGACAATGGGACTAGGGAATGGGGTAAGGGGAGAGTTGGGGAGTATCGGAGAAGATAGGGGAATATTTACAAGCGGATATGGAGGTCAAATTCCATATTCGCAACAATATATATATATATATATATATATGCTTTAATTTTTTTTCTCTCTCTGCAACCATTTGTCCGATCAATGTGAAACTTTAAACATAGGAGGGATTCCCTGTTGAGAATATTTTATTGACAACTCTGATGAATAAGAATTGAATTACGATGATGAATCCTTGATGATTCTGATTTATCGTCATAATAATTAAATTTCTGACGTCATCAGTCACATGGTGTGGTGGCCATATTGGATTGAAAATCCAAATATAAAAAAATCTTCTCCAGAACTGCTTGACAGATTGATGCAAAACTCCATACATATTGTTACGTTTGTGGGGGTAGGAGATGAAATAACCCCGACGACTCGTAACGAGGAGGCCACGCCCCGGCCTTCGTGATTGGTTGAGGTGTGATGGAATGATTGAGTAGCGCTCGGTGATTGGACAGAGTGTAACGTCAGCGGAAAAAGGCCGCGGTCTCGCCATCTATGCTCTCTGTCTTCTGGTCCTGATTTCGTGGTGGATGGTCACTCCTCTTGTGCACGCTCGTGCAGAGAACCTTTGGAGCATTGTGGACTTTTTGCAACTTCGGAGGATAGGGTGTTGTTCACTGTGGTGCTTTTCAGGGGGAGGAGAGAGCCGCGTCTCATTTGCGGTGGAAGCGAGGAAGGGCCGGTTGGCTACTTGTTCATGCCTGCGCGTTTTCGGCGCCATTTATTGGTGCGCTTCCCGCGCGGTGGTTTGGAGGTGACGAATGCCAAGTCCATCATTGAGCCCAGAGTTAAGTTCTGGCCAGCAGAAACATAATTTATTTTTATGTAGTCTTTCCCCTTGTTTGTATATGAGTCTGAGTGGAGACATCTCAATTTAGGAAATAGTTTTTACCTCACATACATTTTTATTGTCTTTGCATTTCTCTTCATTAAATCATTATTTGTTGAATTTTGCTTTTCTTGTCTTGTTTTGTTGCTTTGTTTGTGGGTTTGGATTAACCCTGTGTGTTCCTGATCAGATAAGGCCTCAAACCTTCCCGCACGGGCAAAAAGATAATCCCGCCAAGGTTTGGAGTACGCCTTGGAACTCGTTTCTGCTATTCGTCTCAGACCGGTCTATATCGGCTACGGACAGGACAATATGATCGACTCGCCATGGGGAATATAGTATGAAAAGAAAATTCATATTCATCTCCATTGACGCAATTTAGCTCATGTGTACAAAAGTGGTCGTTAAATACCCTAATAATCAATCAAAAATCAATAAAGCCATGGATGATGGCAATGTACGTGACATAATAGGGTGCATGGATGATATGGGTATACGGGTATATGGGCCATAATAGCAGTGGGCTATAATAGTAGTACGCACAGTTAACGATGTATTTTTGCTCAGAATGAGCACGCGAGGCGAGACTATGCGCTCCACTGAGTGCCGTTCTAGTTTTGTATAATTTTCAGATGTACACACATACACTCATACGGAGAATTGCATTGTTTAATATAGTCGGATAAAATCAAAACTCGGCCTGAGGTTTTGTGATCAAAAATAAGGTCTTTTTCAAAATTATGTCAACTGGCTATTGTGCTCATCATCTACAGTACCTTCTGAATCTGGTCAAGTGGCTTCTACTACAATTATCCAAGTTAATTTAGCAGTGCAGGTATAATGACCATTGGATTCAGTTGTTGAAATATCGACAAATTGGATTGTTTTCTGAATGTAATTTAACCCACTTTGTTATTCCTTTTGATCCCTGAAGAAGCCTAACGCTTTGAGGAAGCCTAACGTGGCAGGTTTTTATGTATGCATAGTCATTATTTTTGCTCGTACTACAGATATCATTTATAGCTCGGCCTATATCCTGCTTTACAGCTGACTCATGGCAATATTTATTGTTCGTGATGACATATTGCTTGTTCAAATAACCCAGAAAATGGATTTTGCTTTGTCTGTACGATATGCTGCCATGAGGAGCAGGTGGTGCCTGGGCCAGTGGGCAACACCCCTTCTATTTCGGCCCTCAATGCAATCTCCAAATAGCTCTGTTCAGGAAAGGTGGTGCGTTTATTAATCTGAATAGCATGATTGATGCTTGCTGGATTTGTTGTTTCGTGGCCTTCAATGGGTGACAATTTCGACAACATTCCTAGCTCAGCACTTTGAAGCTCCAGTGTTAACTTTCCAAAGTACCGCAAAATGGGGGGAATAGGGACAGCAAGGTGAATAAGGCCACAAACTGAAAAAAAGTTCGGAAACTTTTTTCGCTGAAAATTGATAACCATACTGATTTGTTGATATTTGGGTTGAAAGTGTTCTCTTGTTTTTTTAAAAAGCAACTTATAGTCCTTATTAACCCCATATATGGGTTAAATAGGAATAAATAGGATTTTTATGGCTGTCCCTATTCACCCCGTTTTACGGGTGAATAGGGACAGTCACTAATAAAAAATAATAATCAAGAAATAGGGAGTTTGGAGAAACTTTTTATCCCATATTTTTTTCCATTGGCACCGTGGTTTATATTATGGGTGCATATTATGTGCATCCATTTGAGTTATCAATTTAGCAATAAGTTGGAAACTCAGGATTGTTTCTTGATTGTTGTTTTTTTGTATTAGTGACTGTCCCTATTGACCCGTAAAACGGGGTGAATAGGGGCAGCCGTAAAAATCCTATTTATTCCTATTTAACCCATATATGGGGTTAATAGGGACTATAAGGTGCTTTTTAAAAAAACAAGAGAACACTTTCAACCCAAATATCAACAAATCAGTATGGTTATCAATTTTCAGCGAAAAAAGTTTCCGAACTTTTTTTCAGTTTGTGTCCCTATTCACCTTGCTGTCCCTATTCACCCCCATTTCACGGTAGTAGGTTTGTTGTATGCTGTTAGGTTGGTCACACTGTATAATTCCTACCTTGTGACTATCACCTGTGACTTCAGGGAGTCAGCAACCGAATGAGAAAAAAAAGCTGAAAGAGAACCAAAACTACAAATAGCAGAAGGAAAACATTGCTCCTATCCATGGGTTTGGGTAGGTAAGGTTAATGGGGGTAGTGAAGAAGATCAAACCACCAGACTGGCAAAAAGGATTACAAACAAACCCTTTTTTTTTTAAGGCCATTTTCCCCGCTAGAGCGGGGGTTAGCCTTGCGGGCCCCATGACAATCATCATGGTTCCCTTTTTGAGGCAATGTTTTTATGGCCTGATGCCCTTCCTGACGCCAACCCTTTAGTCGCCTCTTACAACACACAGGGATATGGTGTACCTATTCTAAACCGGAGCACACACCGGGATAATTCATCCCAGCAAGCTGCTACTCAATTAGCCGACCTCAGAAGGATGACAGGCTGAGTCAACCCCCCTGGCGTTAATTCAGCGATCGACCGGGATTCAAACCCAGGATCCGGGGATCCCAAGCCAGCACCCTAACCGCTAAGCCAACTCCAGGCTAAAGGATTACAAATTAACAAACAACTAAAAATAACTTCACAGTCATCAGACCAAGCTGTTGGACAAAACAGTGAAAGGAAATTATGAATATAAATTGGTAAAATAGTATATGTAAATTTGAAAGCAATAATTGCTCTAAATGTTACCATAAACATTTCACTGTACTTACTGTAGCCTTAGATTATCGTAACTACTGCACAGTGGCATTATTAAGAGGTGAGGTCAGGATACTCCCACCTTAAATGCTCCAATTATTCTCACCTTGTGTGAGATGAGCTGTGGAAAGCTTTTGGTCTTGTCTTTTACAGACCAGGTGGCATGGCCTGACTTTCAACTGAAGGGGGCAGAAATTTGGAATTTGTCCTTGGATGGCTCGTCTACTCCTCGCGATGGACACCGCGGGATCTTTAACGTCCACCAACTAATGTCTGCATACGGGTCACCCAGTTTAACGTCCATCCGAGGGACGGCACACACATTCATGGATGCCTGTGAAACACCGGCCGAAGACTAGACCAGACATCAGGCGACATACCTCCGAGCTATCGTGCCGGCCCAAAGTCAGGACGCTGAGATTTATTTTAAGAAACGTATCCGGGTCCTCACTTAACGGCCCACTTCCTCCATCTTCCCCTTATCCCCCCCCCCCCCCCCCTCCCATTCAGCATCATTAATGCAAAGCAAGGGATGTCTGCCCATGCAGGCAGAATGAAAGGTTCATTATAATTACAGAGCTGTAGTTGAAGCTAAACCATCACGACATGTACTTCCCTTATTCTTACAAAGGCTGTTTATTATTACCTCCGCCACCAAAGGTGGATGGAGGTGATGTTTTCACCCCTGTCTGTTTGTATGTCCGTTTGCCTGTGAACAAGATATCTTAAAACGTTGTGGGCGGATTCGGACGAAATTTGGGAGAGTTGTAGCATATGTGACAAGGACGAAATGATTAGATTTTAGTGAAGATCCGGATTCGGATCCGGCTACTAGAATTTTTTAAGTGATTCTTCACCATTGGGAGAGAGGGCCAAAAACGATACATAGCAGGATATCTCAAAAAGTTATTGATGGATTTGGACGAAACTTGGTGGACATGTTGGGTGTCTGACAAGGACAAAGAGATTCGATTTTGGTGAAGATCTGAATATGGATTCGTATATGAAAATTATCTAATTTTTAAAGTGATTCTTTACCATTGGTAGATAGGGCCAAAAACGATACAAAGCAGGATATCTCGAAAAGTTATGGATGGATTTGGACGAAACTTGGAGAGGTTGGGTGTGTGACAAGGAAGAATCCATTCAATTTTGGTGAAGATCTGAATATGGATTCGGATATAAGAATTATTTAACTTTTTAAGTGATTCATCACCATTGGGAGATAGGGCCAAAAACGATATATAGCAGGATATCTCGAAAAGTTATGGATGGATTTGGACGAAACTTGGTGGAGAGGTTGTGTGTGTGACAAGGAAGAATCCATTCAATTTTGGTGAAGATCTGAATATGGATTCGGATATAAGAATTATTTAACTTTTTAAGTGATTCATCACCATTGGGAGATAGGGCCAAAAACGATATATAGCAGGATATCTCGAAAAGTTATGGATGGATTTGGACGAAACCTGGTGGAGAGGTTGGGTGTGTGACAAGGAAGAATCGATTCAAATTTGGTGAAAATCCGGATCCAGCTGGAGTAATATTTAAGTGATTCTTCACCATTGAGTGATATGGCCAACCAGGTGGAGGCATATGCTCTCTCTGAGTGCCGTTGTAGTATTGTGCATATTATTATAATGATTATTGTGGTTTAACCTCATCGGATGCACATCTGGTGAAAATCCTTATGTCTAACATATATTTCCAGAAACAAAAGGAGAAATCTCGGTTTCAGCCCATTAGGAATTTTCTCGTGAATTGGAGCCGTTCTGATTATTAACGATGAAGTTCATGATCGTCTGTTCATCTTATCTCAACGTATCGTCTGTACGTATCGTCTGTACGTCTGTTCATCGTCTGTACGTATCCGTTCGTGTTGTACCTGCTTTGCCATTAGGTCGCGGTATTCTGTATTTCCGTTCGATAGTTAAATAACGAAAAGGCTGCCGCTGTGTTTTTGACGAATGCACACACGGCTATTGTTTCCGAGAGGAAGAATTAATTGCACGTTGCCGTGTCTCGCCACATTGTTTCCGTGCGTGAACAATGAAGGCACGGTGGGCGGGAAGGGCAGGTGTAACGGGGGAGAACAAAGCGCCGTTACGCCACGCGTCACTCACTCAGTCATTCGGTCATTCGTCAGTCAGAGATTCGGTCATTCAGTCATTCTTCATTCAGAGAATCAGTCATTCAGTCATTCAGAGAATCAGTCATTTAGTCATTCTTCAGTCAGGTAATTGGTCATTTAGTCATTCTTCAGCCGGAGAATCGGTCATTTAGTCATTCTTCAGTCAGAGAATCGGTCATTTAGTCATTCTTCAGCAACAGAATCGGTCATTTAGTCATTCTTCAGCCGGAGAATCAGTCATTTAGTCATTCTTCAGTCAGAATCGGTAATTTAGTCATTCTTCAGTCAGAGATCGGTCATTTAGTCATTCTTCAGTCAGAGAATCGGTCATTTAGTCATTCTTCAGTCAGAGAATCGGTCATTTAGTCATTCTTCAGTCAGAGAATCGGTCATTTAGTCATTCGTCAGTCAGAGATGTGGTTATTCAGTCATTCGTTAGTCAGAGATACGGTCATTCAGTCAGAGATTCAGTCATTCTTCAGTCAGATATTCAGTCATTCTTCAGTCAGATATTCAGTCATTCGTCAGCCAGAGATTCGGTCACTCAGAGTAACCTCGCCCGCTCTGACCCACCTCGGCGTGTCGTCTCGTCCAGGCGCTCACGAACTCGCAGTGCGGACATGGATACGACAAGGGCGAAGGTAGAGCGATCGCAGAGGACTCGGTGTGGGAAAAGACGGCTGGTTATGAGGGCGGAATCGCTGGGGATGCAAAGCTGGGACGAGAATGAGGGAGAGAGGCGTCAGACGGCTCGTGGTGGAGGTGGGTGGGGGAACGGGAGGAACGTAGGCAGAGGGCGGGTTGATGGGAGGGAATTGAGGGGGAGTGATGTCAGGATCGGCGGAGACGAAATTGCAAGGTAAGGTATTTAAATAAAATAATGTACTCCATGAGTTCGATGCTAAAAGACAGAAGACGTGTTTGTTTTATTTGATTTTTATATCCAATAAATAAACCCGTACCGTAAAGGACTGACGGAATGGCCGACATTATAACATGAACTGCCTGATAAATTGCTTTTCAATGTTTAAAGGGCAAGTTGGAACTGCATCGCGGCATCACCAAAAGCCAAGGACACCTGGGTGGTCGCCATTGATGCTTCCTTCAACCAGCGTGACATGCATGGTGAGCTCACCTGTGCAAATGTTGATTTCAAATTGCAAAGCTTTAGAAATCCGAGACAATTTTACACCAGCATGGTGTATCCTTCCAGATAAAGCAGGAGACAACAGCGTTACTTTGTCGGATTATGTAACATTTAATGTATTAAGTGGGAGAATTTTTAAGAATCAATTTCATTTTCTTACCTCCGCCACCAAAGGTGGATGGAGGTCATGTTTTCACCCATGTCTGTCTGTCTGTCTGTCTGTTTGTTTGTGAAGAAGATATCTCAAAAAGTTGTTGGCGGATTCGGACGAAACTTGGCAGAGATGTAGTGTATGTGACAAGGACGAAATGATTACATTTTGGTGAAGATCCGGATTCGGATTCGGCTACTAGAATTGTTTAAGTGATTGTTCACCATTGGGAAATGGGCCCACAAACGATACTTTACTTTACTTTGGAGGCCATTTTTCCCCGCAGAGCAGGGGTTGGCCTTTTTGGGCACCCTGGTCCCCTTTTTGAAGCAATGTTTTATGGCCGGATGCCCTTCCTGCCGCCAACCCTGTTAGTCGCCTCTTGCGACACACAGGGAATTACCAGTGAGCTGGTACTCAATTTGCCGACCTCGGAAGGATGACAGGCTCAGTCAACCCCCCTGGCGTTAATTCAGCGATCGACCGGGATTCAAACCCTGGATCCTAGGATCCCAAGCCTGCACCCTAACCGCTAAGCCAACACCAGGATACATTGCAGCATATCTCAAAAAGTTATGGATGGATTTGACGAAACTTGGTGGACAGGTTGTGTGTGTGACAAGGAAGAATCGATTCGATTTTGGTGAAGATCCGGATCCGGATCCGACTTAGAAGAATTTATTTAGTGATTCCTTCACCATTGGGAGATTGGGCCAAAAACGATACAAAGCAGGATATCTCAAAAAGTTATGGATGGATTTGGACGAAACTTAGTGGACAGGTTGTGTGTGTGACAAGGAAGAATCGATCCATTTTGGTGAAGATCCGGATCCGGATCCGACTAGAAGAATTTTTTTAGTGATTCTTCACCATTGGGAGATTGGGCCAAAAACGATACAAAGCAGGATATCTCAAAACGTTATGGATGGATTTGGACGAAACTTGGTGGACAGGTTGTGTGTGTGACAAGGAAGAACCGATTCTATTTTGGTGAAGATCCTGATCCGGATCCAGCTTGTTGAATTTTTCAAGTGATTCTTGGCCATTGAGGGATATGGCCAAAAAGGATACATAGCGGGATATCTCAAAATGTTATGGATGGATTTGGACCAAACTTGGTGGACCGGTTTTGTGTGTGACAAGGAAGAAACGATCCAATTTTGGTGAAGATCCGGATCCGGATCCGACTAGAAGATTTTTTTTAGTGATTTTTCACCATTGGGAGATATGGCCAAAAACGATACAAAGCAGGATATCTCAAAACGTTGTCGACAGATGATTTTGAATAAATGTGATTCTGTATTGTGAAGGGGGGAGGGGGAGGGGAGGGGGGAGGGGGAGGGGGGAAGGGGGAAGGGGGAGAGGGGGGAGGGGAGAGGGAAGAGGGGGGGATGGGGAGGATGAGGGATGGGAGGGTGAGGGATGGGGTGGGAGGGGGAGGGGGGGACCCGGCAGAAGTACCCGGCATTGCCGGGCGGGGGAGGGGAGGGGAGGGGAATGGGGGGGGGAGAAGAGGGGGGGGAGGGGAGGAGGGTGGGGGAGGGTGAAAAGGGAGGGGGAGGGGAGAAGGGTAGGGTGGAGGGGGAAGGGGGGGAGGGGAGGAGGGTGGGGGAGGGTGAAAAGGGAGGGGGAGGGGAGAAGGGTAGGGTGGAGGGGGAAGGGAGGGGGAGGGGGAAAGGGAGGGGGAGGGGAAAGGGAGGGGGAGGGGGGTAGGGTGGAGGGGGAAGGGAGGGGGAGGGGGAAATGGAGGGGGAGGGGGGAGGGGGAAAATGGAGGGGGAGGGGGGAGGGGAAAAGGGAGGGGGAGGGGGGAGGGGAAAAGGGAGGGGGGAGGGGGGAAATGGAGGGGGAGGGGAGAAGGGGAGGGGGAGGGGAGAAGTGGAGGGGGGAGGGGGAGGGGAGAAGGGGAGGGGTAGGGTGGAGCGGGTAGGGTGGAGGGGGAAGGGAGGGGGGACGGAGGGGGGAGAGGGAAGGGGGAGGGAAGGGGATGGCCAGTCAACAATGACGTTGCAGTTCTCATGGTCGGAGAGCAGCACAACAATTGGAGACTCACCGATCCTGTGACGTCCTCCAGTACCGGCGTTGTCGGGCGGGGGAAGGGAGACCCGTACATTCCCAACCCGTACATTCGCCCTCTCGACTCAAGCTCACTCGGACAAAAGCCTCGCACAAATTACACCGTGAAGGCCCAATGGTCATGTCTATGCCACAAATCACAGGCGCACTGAATTGAAAATATATAGAACGCTCATACTCCGTGAAAAGTGAAGCCGCCGTGTCGCCATCTTGGTCAGCATGACTCGACCAACTCGCTTCGCGGATCTCGTTTTGTGCGGCAATAAACTGCTCCAATCGGTTATGGAAGGGTTGTGGAAAGACGTTTCACAGCTGTTTCAAAGACATTTAATTCATATCGCACAAAATCGATACAAAACACGATCGCATAAAAGGTGAAAAAACGTGTGACGTGTGACGGGATGGAACATCACGTGATCGCTCTGAGCGAATCAGTCTGGCGGCGGGAATGGAACATCACGTGATCGCTCTGAGCGAATCAGCGAGCTGCTCTGGAACCGGCTGAGATTAGCGGGTACTTCGCTGAAATGCGCTGAGGTAAATATGAATAAAAAATATGGATCTCGTCAAATATGGTCTCGGCCATGTTCGTTCCAGGCTCAATGGCTATGTCTATGCCAAATATCAAGTACGTGAGCCTCTTCGTTTCGGAGTCTATCGGTAACATTACACACACACACACACACACACACACACACACACACACACACACACACACACACACACACACACACACACACACAGTGTTTTATAGATATAGATGTGTCAGTTTGTCTTTTCGTGATTAATGTTAGCCTGTCAAACTTACACGAGCCTCGATCTTGTAGCCAAAAGAAACCCCCAAAAAACAAAACACATTGATGTATCACCTCGTCTGTGAAACAACGGGATGACAGTTTGGATGTAGCTGGGTCGGGATTCAAACCCAGGATAGACAGCTTAGAGGAGAGTGTGCGTAATCTGAAGCCATCTTGCCAGCCCATCACACTCGCAGAGGCCTCTCACCACATTTACCCTTCTGTCCAGACCCCTCGAGTACCAGTGCCTTCTTCGCTTTTTTCCATCACACGCCTGTCCTCAATATAGGTCATGGGTCATACATCATGGCGTATCTTGTGTGTACACGTGGGCAGGGATGAAGGAAACTCCTGCTGTGCACACGTGGGCAGTGAAAGATAAAATTTTTCGGTTACAAGTGATTTATCAATAGAAAAAAAAAATTACATTAAAAATTTAGTACTAAATTACCCGTCAGAGAGTGTATAATCAGAATTCAACACAAACAAAAACGGGAAAAAATGTTAAAGGGCTAAAAAATTGAATATTTAGCATATTTGTATATTCGAATTTATTTGGTTACCATGGCAATGGTGTGCAATGCTTCGAAACTGCCATTTCTACCCAATTTTGAGCAAAAAGTTCAATTTTTTCCCCACCCAATCTGAAGCTGATACCCCATCTATCTATAATTCCATTAATCTCTGTGTGTATGTGTGTATGTGTGTATGTGTGTATGTGTGTATGTGTGTTTGTATGTTTGTCTGTGACCGCTGTTTCTGGACAACCACGGGTCCGATATACTTTAAACTTGCCAGGTATATTGCTGGGGAC
The DNA here is from genome assembly GCF_964187855.1 of Myxine glutinosa. Taxonomy (NCBI): domain Eukaryota; kingdom Metazoa; phylum Chordata; class Myxini; order Myxiniformes; family Myxinidae; genus Myxine; species Myxine glutinosa. The sequence continues at coordinate 157,805,406 of NC_136267.1, read as the reverse complement.
CCGAGGATGTGCCTTTTCAAGGTTTGAAATTAATCGGACAAGTACTTACCGAGCTATGGCGATTTAGCCGTTCGCCGTTCGCTTTGGCGTTGCGAATGGACCAAACCATTGCATGTAATTAGAGGGGGGGGGGGTTCTGTGGTCGTTGCGAATGGACCAAACCATTCATGTAAATAGAGGGGGGGGGGGTTCTGTGGTCGTTACTGCCACGTGGTTTCAAAGTTTTTTTTTGTTGTTGTTGTTTGCACGCATGTTTTTTTGCACCTACGTACGGGCACGCCCTGCCCTAGGATGTTTACACACACACACCCCTACACAAATTTTTTTTTTTTTTTTTTTTTGGCAAGGAACGGGCACCCACGTACGGGCACGTCCTAGCTTATATATAGTACGGGCATGCCCTAGTACTTACAATTGGAGCAGTCCAGCATTGACCTTTGTGCTATTTATAGCATGTGCACAGGTCACAACAACAATGCATACAGTACGTACAGTACATGTCCTATGTCTTTGGGAAATTGTGTACAGTACATTACCAGATTGTATACAGTACATCACCAAATTGTGTGCTGTGCATCGCCAAATTGTGTACAGTACATCGCCAAATTGTGTGCAGTACATCACCAAATTGTGTGCAGTGCATCACCAAATTGTGTACAGTAACATCACCAAATGGTGTGCAGTACATCACCAAATTGTGTGCAGTGCATCACCAAATTGTGTGCAGTGCATCACCAAAATTGTGTACAGTAACATCGCCAAATGGTGTGCAGTGCATCACCAAATTGTGTACAGTAACATCGCCAAATGGTGTGCAGTACATCACCAAATGGTGTGCAGTACATCACCAATTGTGTGCAGTGCATCACCAAATTGTGTGCAGTGCATCACCAAATTGTGTGCAGTGCATCGCCAAATGGTGTGCAGTACATCGCCAAATGGTGTGCAGTACATCACCAAATTGTGTGCAGTGCATCACCAAATTGTGTACAGTAACATCGCCAAATGGTGTGCAGTGCATCACCAAATTGTGTACAGTAACATCGCCAAATGGTGTGCAGTACATCACCAAATGGTGTGCAGTACATCACCAAATTGTGTGCAGTGCATCACCAAATTGTGTGCAGTGCATCACCAAATTGTGTGCAGTGCATCACCAAATTTGTGCACAGTAACATCGCCAAATGTTGTGCAGTGCATCACCAAATTGTGTACAGTAACATCGCCAATTGGTGTGCAGTGCATCACCAAATTGTGTGCAGTGCATCACCAAATTGTGTACAGTAACATCACCAAATGGTGTGCAGTACATCACCAAATTGTGTACAGTAACATCGCCAAATGGTGTGCAGTGCATCACCAAATTGTGTGCAGTGCATCACCAAATCGTGTGCAGTGCATCACCAAATTGTGTGCAGTGCATCACCAAATTGTGTGCAGTGCATCACCAAATTGTGTGCAGTGCATCACCAAATTGTGTACAGTAACATCACCAAATGGTGTGCAGTACATCACCAAATTGTGTACAGTAACATCGCCAATTGGTGTGCAGTGCATCACCAAATTGTGTGCAGTGCATCACCAAATTGTGTACAGTAACATCACCAAATGGTGTGCAGTACATCACCAAATTGTGTACAGTAACATCGCCAAATGGTGTGCAGTGCATCACCAAATTGTGTGCAGTGCATCACCAATTGTGTACAATAACATCACCAAATGGTGTGCAGTACATCACCAAATTGTGTACAGTAACATCGCCAAATGGTGTGCAGTGCATCACCAAATTGTGTGCAGTGCATCACCAATTGTGTACAGTAACATCGCCAAATTTTGTGCAGTGCATCACCAAATTGTGTGCAGTGCATCACCAAATTGTGTACAGTAACATCGCCAATTGGTGTGCAGTGCATCACCAAATTGTGCACAGTAACATCGCCAATTGGTGTGCAGTGCATCACCAAATTGTGTGCAGTGCATCACCAAATTGTGTGCAGTGCATCATCAAATTGTGTACAGTAACATCACCAAATGGTGTGCAGTGCATCACCAAATTGTGTGCAGTGCATCACCAAATGGTGTGCAGTGCATCACGAAATTGTGTGCAGTGCATCACCAAATTGTGTACAGTAACATCACCAAATGGTGTGCAGTACATTACCAAATTGTGTGCAGTGCATCACCAAATTGTGTACAGTAACATCACCAAATGGTGTGCAGTACATCACCAAATTGTGTGCAGTGCATCACCAAATTGTGTGCAGTGCATCACCAAATTGTGGACAGTAACATCACCAAATGGTGTGCAGTGCATCACCAAATTGTGTACAGTAACATCACCAAATGGTGTGCAGTGCATCAACAAATTGTGTAGAGTACATCGCCAAATGGTGTCCATACAACATCATGATTAACATGTTGCTTTTGGAAGTGCATATGATTCCACACATAAATAGTGAGTGAAACTTAAAACGCATTTATCTCAGAATCTATATTCTTACGGGAAGAGCCCACCCATCAGTTCGCTGATGGACCAATTGGTCTTCACGTTCCTTGCTGCCAGAAAAGGGAGGGGAAAGGAGAGGTTGGGGCAGGGAGATGGAAGAGGTAAACGGAACGTAAGGACGAGGAAGGTAGAGAGAGGCGGGGGGGGGGGGGGGGGTGGGGGGGGGGGGCGCGGGGAGTATTGAGTGGGAGGGGGAGAGATATGCTGCTCATACATATTGTTGCGGATATGGGATTTACATCCATCCATATCCGCTTGTAAATATTCCCCTATTTCCTCCATACTTCCCAACTATCCCCAATCCCCCATTCCCTAGTCCCATTTTCTGTAAACAACACTCTGTAGACCCGACCTCCCCCTATTTCCCCCATTAAATGTCGCATCCAGGTCCACCGCATCTCACGTAGACAACTATAGGACATCTTGCTAGTTATTCTTAGTCTATGTCAGTTAAGGACTCGTTTCCATTAATTCTGACTCTTCGTTGCACCAGAATGTGATTGTATGGCACCGTTAGGAAGTTTAGGACCTCCCAATACCTCCCCGCAGCTCTTCCTCATGGTTCAGAAACAACAACAACAACAACAACGGCGGCGGCGCGGGGAGTGCGCGTCCTCACTCCGGCTTGGTTGGTAGGGGGTGTTGGGTGGGCACCAGGCCTTTCCAACGAGCCGCCATCGAACATGTGCTCGACGGGGTTACCACGTAGGGGCTCCGCTGTCAGCTCCTCGTCAAGGGCGGAGCCCAGTAACCCCCGCACCCAATAGAAGCGGCGGACCGGCCCCATCTGGGGCGGAGTCAACCAGCCGAGGGCGTGTGACTCCCCGCTGAGCATGCGCAGGAAGAGGGAGGTGACGTCAGATGCGCGCTGAGCTTGGAGAGAGAAGGACGCCACCTCCGAGCGCTGTGACACCTCCCCGCATCTCTGGACTGGACCGTGCTTCATCCTGTCCCTGAGCCAAGGTGCACCTTGTGCTATCAACCGACCTGTCCTTCCCTGCCATCAGTCCCTGTGTAAGTCAGCCTTGTTCCGTTTGTCTGTGGTCTGTCTGTGGTCTGTCTGGGATAGATAAGATTGTATCTAAGTGCCTATCTCTTCTGTGTCTTTTACCTCACTCTACCTTGTAATCTACCCCTTTTCTCCACCACTAATTATATCCTCCTCCGGAGGTCTTGAGAACTGTACCCCTTGCGTCGTTTCATTTATCCCAGTCGTTGTGTCCTTTCCATCATTGATTTAGCGTAGCGCGATTTGGCCAACGTTCGAGTGGAATCGGGTGAGTTGGGGGTAATCGGGTAAACTGTGCGAACACGGCGGCCATTCCGCTCGGTCAAGCAACATCTTGAGCCGTGTCCGTAACAATTGGTGTCAGGAGTGGGATTGGACCCGAAGCGCGCTTCACGCGCTCGAAATTATTAACTGTGAAATTTGTTTTGTTTTAAAATAAAAACCCGAATTTTGAAAGTCGCGCTATGGCAGATCAAGACGGCTGGGTTCCGGTAGAGGAGAGTGAGGCAGGGTCGATCCAGGACCAAATTGAGGGACATGAGGAGAGCGAAGCAGTGAGGGCGGCAGGTTCGCAAAATGGCGTCCTCGCGCACGAGGTTACGGGCGCGCAAAATGGCGCCTCGCACATGGCTACGGCGGCCGCACCCGCTGCACAAGTGGGAGGGATGGCCCAAATGCAGGCCCTCATGGAGCAATTTATGGTACAAATGCAGGCGTCCCTCAACCTGCAGAAGGACGAGATGAGGGCTGATAGTGAGCGATTGGGTGAGCGATTGGAGGGCCAAATGGGGGTAATGAGGGACGAAGCGAGGGCTCAGAGTGAGCAATTGGGGGTAATGAGGGACGAAGCGAGGGGTACCGGTGAGGGATTAGACAAGAAATTAGAGGGGTTAGACAATGGGATAGAAGGGGTGAAACATGGGTTAATGGGGGTAGAAAACAGAATGGCCGCTCAAGAAAATCAAATAGAAGGGGTGAAACATGGGTTAACGGGGGTAGAAAACAGAATGGCCGCTCAAGAGAATCAAATGGAAGGGATGCAAAAGGGGTTAGAGGGGTTAGAAAACAGTATGGAAGGCAAATTGAGGGACATGAGGGACCAAGCAGAAAGGGAAGTTAAAAAATGGGGCAGCAGATAGAGGGGGTCAGAATGGGGGTAGAAACTAAATTGGATGCTCACAGGGAGGAAATGGAGCAGATGAGGGTGGCATCTGGGCAGGAGATGCAAGTGATGGGAGAGGAGATCAGAAGAGGTGTGAGTGAGGAGGTCGGAGGAGTGCGCGAGGAGGTGAGGCACTGTAAGGAGCGCATGGAGAAGGAGGTGAGAAAGGGGACTGTAAAATTGCAAGGTGGTATAGAGGAGTTGACGCTGGGAGTAGAACAACTGACAGTGGGACAAAAGGAGTTGGGGGACCAGGTAAAGAAGAACACAGCGGTAATAGAGGGTTTAAAATCGACACAGAAGGAGATGAAAAAGGACGTAGGGGTAATTAAAAAAGAGTGTCAGATGGTACATGAGGACCTGACGAGGAAAATGAACAAGGTGGTAGAGGTGATGGAGGTTAAAGAGCGGGAGGTGCGGGAGCACATAGAAAAAAATAAGGTGGAGTTAGAGGAAGAACTTAAGGGGGCGCATGAGGAGATGAAGGAGGTGAAGCAGAAATTAGAAGAAGTGGAAGAAGGGGTGAGCGAAATTAAGAAGCGACGGAGAGAGGATAAGAAAGAGACAAAGGAGGAAGTAAAAGAATTGGTCCAAAGTCTGTGTTCGGATCGTGATGATGTGCTCATTAACCGGATGAGGGATTCGCAGGTGATGGAGGAGAAGCGAAGAGAAAGAGGACCCGGTGTAAGTGGTGACCAATATGGTCGTGCGTATGATGCGCCAGGTGATTTAATAAGCTTGGGGGTCGAGATGGACCCGGGTGTTCATGAGAGGCCGTTGGTGAAGTGTGCGACAGGTCTGGTGTGCGAAAAAGGAGGTGTGCGAGAAAGTCCGACTCTGGGGTGTGTGAGGAAAAAGTGCGTGCCAAGGAGTGAGGGTGCTGTCGAGAGTGAGTCGGTCATAGCGCGTGTGCGAGGGAGCACATGGAAGCGCGTAGTGAGGAGTGTTACGGAGGATGTAAAGGGAGAATGCACGCCTGTGGTGAGTGTTACAGAGGATGTAACGGGAGAGTGTGCGCGAGAAAGATGTGTGACGGACGGGTGCATGAGGAAAGAGTGCGCTGTCGAGAGTGGAGGTGAGAGTAGTAAGAGTGACACGGAGCGTGAGTTGGTTGTGACAGGTGAGAAAGGATGTACACCTGGAATGGAAGGATGCACACCTGGAATGGTAGAGCGTGTGTGGGAATGCACACTTGAGTTGGTCGTGAGGCACGTGGTTGGGTGTGCGAGTGAAAGCACACCTGTGATTGTCACAGAGGAGGTGACCGAGGAAGGGGCGCGAAGAGGTGTGTTGGTGAGGTGTGCGACCAACGAATGTGTGCCAAAGTGTTCGGTGGTCAGGTGTGTGACCAAGGCTGTGAGTGGAATGAGTGTACCTGGGTGTGTTAGAGAAGGTACGACGAGGAGCATGGGAACAGCTGGATGTATGGGCAAGAAAGGGGTAGCGTATGCGTGTAAGCATGCAGGTGAGGCATCGACGGTAACCGGGTTCGCGGTTAGAGCGACTTATAGCCGAATCGGGCCCTCGGTGCGTGCCGGGCTTCGCGTGCCGCGAGAACCAGTGGGGATCCGAGCCACGGCGGGTTCGAAAGGACCGCCGTACGCGATCCACGCTGGGCCTCGCTTTGAACGGCCGCGTCCGTGCTCCACGAGGCGGAGCGGGCAGCCCGATAGGAAGGGTCGTCATGGCGACCACTTTTTGTTGAGGCATTCCGGCAGGTCGAGATCGGGCCATGGGATGGCTCCGTGCCGAGATGGTGCGTGGGACCTCGGCCCGGGTAAACCTCCTTCCCTGCACCGAATGCGGGACGTATCCAGCCGCTGGCACCAAACAACCCGCATTCATGGCTTGGCTGTACGAAGCCGAGCTTTAGAAGTGAATTGGCGCACCGAGAGGCATTAGTAAGTAGACTGTAATGACGAGGATAGTGTTTTGGCCCCGAAATTAGAAAAACAAAATTTGATGATTGGCAAAGGATTGGCAGTAATGATTGGCAGATGATGGGTAGTGATTGGCAAATTTTTGATTTGTTGAAATTTGATGTGCAAAATTGGTAGTGGGAGATGCCCGATGTGGTGGGATGGCAACTCTGTCATCCCTCACAAAGTGGGGGGCAAATGCGCACTAGTTATGGGGTTGATGGCAGTGAAAACTAGCCCGGGTGGGTTAGGATATTGTATGTAGGGATCCAGCAAAGATGACATTAGGTAACGTTAAGATTAGTTAGTGACTGGTACCTGTAGTGGGGACGTAGTAGCTTAGTGTTTGATAATGACGAGGGAGCGCAATAGTTTAAAGGGACGACTGGGAAGCGCAAGTTTCAGAGGGGAGTAGTTAGATGAGATGATGCTGTGTGAGAGCTGGACAGGTGTGTGGAGCAGTGTATGAGTAGTGGGTGTTGTGGATCAGCGCGAATGCGCTTGGGGGAGAGAAGGGTGCAGGCGGCACCAAGTATGAGAGCACAGGTGTGCAAGTACAGGTGTGTGGAATACATGGAGTAAGTGGTACGGAGTGGTGTGCATGGTGCGAAGGTGTGGATGGGGGAAGAGTGGACCCCCATCATGGATACCCGGGGCGGGTAGTGTAAGTGTTAGGTAGAGGGTATAGGTAAATTGTGGTTGGATATTGGCATCTGTGGTGCGGTTGCAGAATGGTGTGGTGAAATTGGCTGGTCGTGTGGCCTGTTAGTATGAGTGTGAATGGTTGGGCACTCCGCCACTGTTAGATGTCGGCCAGGTGAGGCCGCAGGTGGGCTCTGGGAGCCGTTAGTGTCAGTGGGTGCCTGAGGATCCCGGGTGTGGATCGGGCAGCCCGTGCCAGAGAGGGCACTGAGGGGGTGAGAGTGCGAGAGGGCCTTCCCCAGTTAGTTAGGTTAGGGTGAGGAGCAGGTGAGCTCGGTAGGCAACAACAGTGGTGGAGGTGTGCAGGTGGGCGGACCAGCTGGGAGTGTCACACGACCCAGCCAGCGAAATTGTGCGGGGGCACCGAGTGATGAGTCGGGGGAGTGAGACCCCAACTTGAGAAGCACCACAGTTTGGTCAATGGGAATTGGTTTTTAGAACCCATAGTGTAAGTTGGCCAATGGATTGGCAGGGAAAGACCCCGGGTAATGTAAAGTTGTTAAAGTCATTTAGGAAATAGTTAGGATTGATGAACCTGTCGCACCATACGCAGCCACTTACCTGAGGTGATGATGATGACTCCACACCTGTGTTCCTTTGTTCTGTGTTGCAGGAAAGGAGAATTGCTGTGTGGATTTGTGAGACGCATCACGACGTGGATGAGACATTGGGGTGATTCCATCTCTCCCTCCTTAGGAGGGACTGATGCTGAATTGGTGATGGCAAATTTTTATGTTGAGTTGGAGATGGCAAATTTTGATGAGAGTTGGAGATGGCAAATTTGATTGGTTAGGAGGGAGAGAAGACGAATTTGGTTTATGGGAGGAACGGGGAAGACAGTAGGGACGTTTGTTGATGTGTAAAGTAGATGTGTATGGGTAGTGTTGTGTTTTGTGGATACAGTAAGGGGTAAGGGAGGGGCAATGTAGGTTACCTGGGGGGGGGGGGCGTACGGTAGGAACGTACCTCTCACCTGGTTCCCATGTGCCCCCAGTGTGCATTACCTTGCATTGCGTGCACTTTTGAGCCCTTACCACCTTACTCACTTGTCTTATTTTGTCTCCCACCTCCGAGGATCTGGCTTTGGGGCAGAGAGGGAGGAGAGAGAGGTGCTGGCTCCGCAGTTGTGGGCCTGTACTTCCGCTGCTTGCTGCCTGGATCGATACACCATATGGACCGCAATTCTTGTGGCCGCCCACAATGGACCGCAGTTCTTTTGCGGTCAAGCACCACCCGTGGATGGACCTGGGTCAACGTGGCACCTATGCCATACAGGTGAACCACTTTTAGTTGGCCCCCTGATGGCCACAATTTAGAAATGGACGTGGTTGGCGCCTTTCTTTATTTCTAAAGAAGCCAGAAGGCCAAGTGCACTCCAAGAAGGCAAGACCAGCGGCAGAACATCGGCCGGCTGCGACACCACCGGTGACTATGAACACTTTATTGGTGCACCGGATGGTGCTGACTGTACATAATGGGGTGGTGCTTTTGGTGCTTGGAAGGGGTGCTCTGCACATTATTAAAGGCCGTAGGGCCACAGGGCACTCGTGGGTTGGTGTATCGATGCTGGCATGCGTGCTCTCTCTATGCATAACATCTGCATGTGTTCCTCAAAGAACAGGTCCTGGATCGTAGTGTAAATATCAGTGTAGTCTTGTGTAAATGATGCTCCCTACCGGCTGTATGTTTAGTTTGAGGATGCTTTCCGCGATTCGGTTATCCTGTTGGTGTGTTTCTGTTAGGAGAAGGGTGCAACGTCGCAGGGGGACATATTTACTCATTTGT
>NC_136267.1:157631323-157791323 GCF_964187855.1 Myxine glutinosa | reverse complement strand
TTAAAACATAAATAAATGTGTCCCGCTGCTCCATTGCACCCTGCCTAACAGACTTACGCCCACAGTTAACCGAATTGCGGAATGGTCTTCAAACTATACACTGACGGTGGGGAGCATTATTTACAATGATGCTATTTTTATTTACAAAACTAACCCAGGACCTGTGATTGTTCTTTCTGGGGGGGAGACAGTCTGCTCTGCATCAATGCACCATTAAAGCTCCCAAAAACGCACCAATACACACCCAAGCACCAATCGGTGCAGTCACCATTGTTCAAGAATAAAAAATAAATCAACAACCCCTAACCCTGCAGGTGATCTCTTGCTCTTCGGCTCCCTCTGCTGGTTATTATTATTTGTTCTTCCAGATGTTGTCATTCCTTTGCTTTGCTTACTGGCGGCCTATTTGTATTAAAACTTGCACCCAATGTGTCCATTTTTATTTATTTTATTTATGGCCCACAGGGCCGACTACGTGTGGTTCACCTGTGGGGCATCGGTGCCCTGTGGCCAAGGTCCGCCAGCAAGATGTCGGGCCCTCATGGCCGGTTCCAGCAGAGGGGCCATGCCCCAACCCATGGGGTCCATAAGTGGTGCTTGGCCACAGACATGTGGTCCATAATGTGGTGCATCGATGCAGACAGCTGGTTCTGGGAATTCCGGGCGCACAATGGAGGACTCACGCACGCTCCCCTCGGCACCCAATGGCGCACAGGTCATGTGGGAGACAAAAGAGACAATTGAGCGAGGGGTAAGGTCACAAGGGTACACATCAATAAGGCAATGCAAGGCGAAATGCGTACGGAGGGCGAAGTGAGAAAGCTCGTCCCTACCGTACGTCACCCCCCTGTCACCTACAATACCCTTGCCCTTACCCCATATTTACAAAATCTACCCATTTACAAATTCGTCACTACTGTCACGTCTTCCCCATATTTCTCCTATACCAAATTCGTCTCCACAATCCCTCTACTTCAAAATTTGCCATCACCAAATTCATCATCAATCCTCATAAGGAGGAAGAGATGGAACATCAAAGCACAATGTCACACCCACGTCATGATGCGTCTCACAATCCAAACATTTGCACAGTAAAAAATATTCAAAACATGGCATGGTGTGGAGTACCTGTCACCTCAGGTGAGTGGATGCAGATGGTGCGAGGAGATCCTTCATCCTAACTATCCTCTAAATGATTTTAACACACTTTACACTACCCGGGGTCTCTCCCTGCCAATCCATTGGCCAACTTACACTATGGGTTCTAAAAACCAATTCCCATTGACCAAACTGTGGTGCTTCTCAATTTGGGGTCTCACTCCCCCGATTCATCTCCTGGTGCCCTTGCACAATTTCTGGGCTGTGACGTGTAGCTCTCCCAGCAGGTCTACCCACCTGCACACCTCCGCCACTGCAGTTGCCACCCGAGCTTACCTAGCTCCTCACCCTAACCTAACTAACTGGGGAAAGCCCCTCCTGGCTCTGTCACCCCACTCGGTGCCCTCTGGCACTGGGCTACCCGGGTCCGTCCTCCGGATCCTCGGGCCCCATCCCCAACAACTACTACCGGCTCCCAGAGCCCACCTGCGGCCTCACCTGGCCGACATCCTCACAGTGGTGGAGTGCCCAAACCAACTACACACACTAACAGGCTACACGCCCAGCCATTTCCACAACACTAATGCACCCATCCAAAGACCATTCTTTCACCCGCACCACAGATGCCAATATCCAACCACAATTTACCTGTACCCTCTACCTAACACTTACACTACCCGCCCCGGGTATCCGTGATGGGGTCCACTCTTCCCCCATTCACACCTTCGCACCATCCACTCCACTCCACAATTTCCACCATACTCACTCCACGACCATCCATTCCAATACTCCATACCATTTATTCCATACACCTGTCCTCCATTCACCTGTCGTTGCACACCTGTGCAATCATACCTGGTGCCACCTGCACCCTCCTCCTCTTCCTGGACCAGTTGGTCAACACAACACACATCACCATCACTCACTCATACACTGCTCCACACACCTGTTCAGTTGCACACCTGTGCAATCACACCTGTTCAATCACACCTGTTCAATCTCAAACACACGGCATCATCTGAACTACCTGTTGCCCTGCTAACTTAGTGCTCCCCGTCTTCCCTTTAAACTAAGCACATACCACGTCATTATCATCCACTCTACTCTACCTGCGTCCCCACTACAGGTGTCATTGTCACTAACTAATCTTAACGTTACCTAATGTCATCTTCGCTAGATCCCTACACACAATATCCTAACCCACCCGGGCTAGTTTTCACTGCCATCAACCCCATAAGCTAGTGCTCCTTTGCCCCCCCCTTTGAGGGATGACAGAGTTGCCATCCCACCACATCGGGGAGGTCCTACTATCAATTTGGCCCACCAAATTTCAGCCAATCAAAAATTTTGCCAATCATCTGCCAATCACCGTACCAATCATCAAATTTTGCCTTTTTCTAATTTTGGGTCCAAAACACTAACCTCATCACCCGTCTACTTATTAGATCCTCTCGGTGCGCCAATTCCCTTCTAAAGCTCGGCTTCGTACAGCCGAGCAATGAATGCGGGTTCTTTTGTGCCGGCGGCTGGATGCGTCCGGCACTCGGTGCAGGGACGGGGGCTTACCCGTGCCGAGATCCCACGCACCACCTCGGCGTGGAGCCATCCAATGTCCCGATCCCGACCTGCCGGAACGTCTCAATAAAAAGTGGTCGCCATGACGACCCTTCCTATCGGGCTGCCCGCTCCGCCTAGTGGAGCACGGACGCGGCCGTTCCAAGAGAGGCCCAGCGTGGATCGCGTACGGCGGTCCTTTCGAACCCGCCGTGGCTCGGATCCCCGCCGGTTCTCGCGGCACGCGAAGCCCGGCACGCACCGAGGGCCCGATTCGGCTAAAAGTCGCTCTAACCGCTAACCCGGTTACCGTCGATGCCTCACCTGCATGCTTACACGCATACGCTACCCCTTTCTTGCTACTACCTCCAGCTGTTCCCATGCTCCTCGTACCTTTCCTTACACACCTCGGTACACTCATTCCGCTCACCGACTTGGTCACACACCTGACCACCGAACACCTTGGCACACATTCGTCACTCGCACACCTCACCAACACACCTCTTCGCGCCCCCTCCTCGGTCACCTCCTCTGTGACAATCACAGGTGTGCTTTCACTCGCACACCCAACCACGTGCCTCACGACCAACTCAAGTGTGCATTCCCACACACGCTCTACCATTCCAGGTGTGCATCCTTCCATTCCAGGTGTACATCCTTCCATTCCAGGTGTACATCCTCGCTCACATGTCACAACCAACTCACGCTCCTTGTCACTCTCACTACTTTCACCTCCATTCTTGACAGCGCACTCACCCTTACTCTCGACAGCACACTCTTTCCTCATGCACCCGTCCGTTACACACCTTTCTCGCGCACACTCTTGCGCACACTCTCCCGTTACATCCTCTGTAACGCTCACCACAGGCGTGCATTCTCCCTTACTCTTGACAGCATGCGCTTTCCCCATGCACCCGTCCGTTACACACCTTTCTCGCGCATCCTCTTGCGCACACTTTTTCGTTACTTCCTCCGTAACACTCCCCACACCGCGCTTCCATGTGCTCCCTCGCACACGCGCTACGACCGACTCAATCTCGACAGCACACTCACTGGTCGGCGCGCACTTTTTCCTCACACACCCCATGGTCGGACATTCTCGCACACCTCTTTTTTCGCACACCAGACCTGTCGCACACTTCACCAACGGCCTTTCACGAACACCCGGATCCAAACCAATCCCCAAGCCGACTGAAGCTTTCCTCACATCATATACATTGCCGAATATTTCGCCACTCACCTTGGCACCTCGTCTCCGCACCTCTTTTGCCACCTGCAAACTCTTTATTTGGTCAGTGAGCAGCACATCATGAGTTGAGCACCGACCTTGTACATATTCCATTACTTCCTCCTTTATCTCCCTCTTAGTTTCTGTCCGTCCCTTCTTAATTTCACTCACCTCTTCTTCCACTTCCTCTAATTTTTGCTTCACCTCTTTTATTTCCCGGTGCGTCTCCTCAAGTTCGTCCTCTAAGGCTACCGTGACCGTCTCTATGTGCATCCTCACCTGCCGGTCCTTTGTCTCCATTACCTCTGTCACCTCGTCCAACCTCATTGTCAGCCCCTCACGTACCATCTGACATTGCCTCTGTGTCGCTATTAAGTCTTCCTTGATGTCTCTTTGTGTCGCTTTTAACCCTCCTAGTACCGCAGTGTTCCTTTGAACCTGCTCCACTAACTCCGTTTGTCCCTCTGTCAGCTGTTCCACCTCCTCAGTCAGATCTTCTATTCCCCCCTGTAACCTCGCCGTATTATTCCTCACCTCTTTCTCCATACGCTTCTCACCTCGCTTTACCTCCTCGCGTAGCCCCGAAACCTCCTCACTTACACCTCGTCGTATCCCCTCTTTCATCTCCTCCATCTCTTTTGTAGATGCCACCCTCATCTGTCCCAATTCATCCCTCTGAGCATCCAGTTTACTTTCTAACCCGATTTGCACCTCCTCTATCTGGTTCCCCATTCGTTTGATTTCCCTGGCAGATTGTTCCCCTATTTCCCGCAATTTGTCCTCCATCCTATTTTCTAACCCCATTAACCCATTTTTTACCCCCTCTAACTGATTCTCCTGGGCAGCCATTCTATTTTCCACCCCCGTTAACCCATTCTTTACCTCTTTTATCCCGTTGTCTAACCCCTCAAAATTATTGTCTAACTTCTCACCGGTACCCCTCGCTTCGTCCCTCATTGCTCCCAATTGCTCACCCTGAGCATCCATCCGGTTCCCCATTTGTCCCATCTTTGCTTCTAGCCTCTCCATAAGGGCCCCCATTTGTAACATAAAAAGGTTCGAATCCACCAGCGGCGCTGCTACGGTCGCGGGCGCGGTCGCCGTGGCCATGTGCGAGGCGCCATTTTGCGCGCCCGTAACCTCGTGCGCGAGAGCGCCATTTTGTGCGCCTGATACCCCCTCAACCACATTGCCAATGTTCTCCTCCTCTCCTTCCTCCACATACATTTCCCCGAGGTCCTGGGTCGATTCCACCCCATCTATCTCTAGCTCACCCACCGGCATCCGATCGCCTTGACCAGCCATGGCGCGATTTCAAAATTCGGGTTTTATTTCTTTAAAACACAATTTTTCAGCAGCTCGTAATTTTGAGCGCGTTAAGCGCGCTTCGGGCCTCGAATCCCACTCCTGACACCAATTGTTACTGATCGCGGTTTAGGATGTTGTTTGCCGAGCGAAGGCTCCGCGACCGAACAGTTGTTCCCCGACTCACCCGATTCACCCAGAACTTTGGCCGTATCGCACCGCAGCTGCCCAATCTGGAAAAGACTAAAACGACGAAATGCAAAGAGGAAAAGGAATAAGACGAGAAGACGGACAGAAGAGTAATTGGATTTATTATACACACAAGCAAAAAGAAAGCAGTCACGTTTATTTACAACACATAAGACGCAGGTGACACAGTGCAAATACTAGCTTATACAGACTTAATTAAATACCCAGGGACAAGACACACAGAACAAACTCACGTACACAAGAAGGGTGGAAAGGCAGGAGGTGGATGGCTGGAGGGAGAGGAAGGTCCAAGGGGGTCCTGCAGCACGATCGGCGCGTTTAGCAGCCGCCGTTCCTTCGCGGCCCTGCTCAAAACCGCCGTCCAGGCCCCAAGCGGCTGTTCGGTGTTGTTGCTGCTGTGGCCGCCGCTTGCTTTGCCAGGACTCGTCTGACTCGTCTGGTCCAAACCCTCAACTCAACAACACTCTTGCACGTCTCCCTGTCCAACCACTCTTTCTCTCTTGGTCCAACCACTCTTTCTCTTTCTTGGTCCAACCACTCTTTCTCTCTCTTGGTCCACTCACTCCTCACCACCGACCACCCCACGCTTCTTGCGCGCGCCTTTATAGCGCCTCCAGCGATCAAGCCGCCGGCCTTCAGGACACGCCCATCGGTGTGCTCACCTCGGCCCTGGTTGGTCACGCGACCCTCTGGCTCCGCCCTTGATGACGACGGGCGGGCACGCCCCTCTTCCCCGACCCGAGCACATGTTCAATGGTGGTTTTGGAGGGGATGTAATTGGCAATCGAGGCTTGGCAATGACGAAAGGGGATGTGAAAGGAAATGGAGATTTTGGGGATGGGAATGAAAGGGGATCTATTCTCTTTCACTGGTGCAATGGAGTACTTCAATTAATGGGAGACACAGCCTTACCCTAAAACACAGAATAAGATATAACTATCGAACAGGGGGGTATTCTATTATTGGCTGACGTGTATGCTTGTGGACTAATTATGGGATGCCCTTTCACCTTTACACAGCTCCGGAGGCAGGGGGCGCAGAATAAACAATAATAATAAAAATAAAGCACACAATCAAAAAAATACAGTCCTCATATCCGCAACACTATATATCCCGAAGACTCAATAGCTCAGTGGGCTGTCACCGCATAAGTGATGATGTTCATGGGTTTGAGTCCCGGGTTGAGTCAGAATGTTTTCACACTAGCCCCACGCAGGAATTTACTTCCTGTTTATTAAATATATATATATATATATATACATATATATATATATATATATATATATATATATATATATATATATATATATTTTTTTTTTAATCATAAACTTTGAAGCATAAGAGCAGAGTATTTCAAATTTGGCACAGTTCATATTTTCAGTGTATCGCATGTCCTGAAATATTAAGAATGAGACCCAGTTCCTACATTTTTTATGATTTTATTTTTCTGACAGCCATTTTATAGCCATTTCAAGACACATGCTTAGGTACCATCATTAGTCTCAGCCCGAAGGGGTTAAAAGACGATTGTCATGCCCGTGCCTGTATGTCTGTGTATCTGTGTATGTCTCCACGTCTGTATTGTGCCAGTTATGAAACCGGCCCTGGGTGAACGAACATCAATGACACAGTAGGAGTGTCCTAGCGAGTTATATTGTTTGTATGTGTGACGAGATAGGGCCCAACCTATTGTCTATATGGAAATGGGGTAGATGCGTTGTGAGGGCTTTAGTAGGACTTCTTCTTTCTCTTTACCCCTCCTGATTCTTCCTTTATTCCTCCTTTATAGCCTCTATTCATGGCTCATATATGATGGTTGCCATTTCATGCACCACATGGTACAAATTTGGTTCTCTCTCTTCCCAAAATTACCATTCAACATTCTTACAGTATTTTTCAGGTACAACTCGTTATTCGTAAATTCTCTTTCTTTATTTTATTAATCAACTCCTACAGAACCACACTCAACCACAATTCAGAATGGGGGAGACAACAACCCCTTTCCTTTTGAAACACGTTGGGCGGCAAAGACCACTGGGAGGGAAAACCTGTTAAGAAAGAAGCAGACACGACTTGGGTGAAGACTCTAACTTGGGAATGATTGACAGCAAAGAAGGCGTTGGCTGGTGAGCACACCAATGATATTGTGCTGTCATGCGTCAAAGGGCAAGCAACAACCTTTGCTCCCAGGAACTCCACCTCCCATGAACCCTTGATCCCCCAAGTATTTACCCTGCTCAAGTCTTTAAAAGGGAGTACGCCAGACGGATCGTCGCTGTTGACACGCTCGGGACCTGGAAACACCACCATGCCTGTTTGTGTCAAGAAAGGAGAGGCCACCATTGGAGGCTGTGCTAGAGCCAGGACGAGCTGCCCCATACAATGATGGGAGAACGACACAATGGCTGATTGAGCACGAGGCAGAAGGTGAGGGAGAATGAGCCAGGTGGTCCCTAGCCCAGGAAGATAGCTCCATTACTGATGTACACTTCCTTGTCTTGCTATCTGTACAGTAATTCCTAATTTGTCTCCCTTGACCCAGAAAGAGCATCGCATTTATAAAGACCTGTCAGTGACTTGCCTCTTGACCCTTCTGCACGAGACTTTACATAAAAACTCACATTTTTCCTCTCAGTATACATCGCCCACATTGTCTTACTTACATTCACACCCTCCTGCTTTCCTTACCTCTCCTTATTCCTCATTTGTTTCCCGTTTTGGGATTGGCGCATGGGTGTCTACGGGTGTCGACGGGTTGAGGTGAGTCAAAGGCTGAACCAACGCCTTGTTCTCCTTCGATCTTCTTTTCTTCCTATCTACGTTTCCTCACTATCATTCTGCTGGCACCATGTCCTGTGTATAGCTAAATAAGGTAAGATTTATTTACCTTACCTTACCTAAATAAGGTAAGGTCTTTCTGTCTTCTACCGACTCCTCTCCGGCCTTGCTCCCCCAGCTCTCTCTGTGCTCTGTCCCCCAAATATTCCTACAGGTCGCACAAGATCTGCCAGCCACCCTCTGATGGTTAAACTGCCGAAATCTCGGCTCTCTGCTCACCTTCACTCTTTCATTCCTCTTTTCTCCCGCCTCTGGAAAAAACTCCCACACTCACTTCAATCACACTCCTCCCTCCAGGTCTTTAAAACAGCTGTTCACCACCATCTCTTATCTTCCCCCATCCAAAACCTTGATCTTTTCTACCCCCACTAATTCACCCCAGATCCACCTTGTTTGAAATTCCAACTTCTTTCCTGGAAGTCCTGGCAGTGTCCATATGTTTTATACCTCTCCCACCCCCCCCCCCTTCCCATGCCACCCCCCCAAAGCCCTCTCCCTCCCACAGTTCTCTCGATGTCTCCATGTCTCTCGGTCCCTGCTCTCAAATGTTGTGTTTGTGTCCTTCCCCCTCTCTCCCCATCTTGTCTACCGCTCCCGATGTTATATGTTTTATGTGTCGGTTTGTCTTTCTGTGTGATTAATGTTCGCTCTTTTACGAGCCTCGATCTTGTATACAAAAAAAACAAAAAAACAAAAAATGTAGAAGGGGAATAAGCACCAAGGGCTAGATATGCACTTCTCTTTATGGTTTGCTGTGCTGTACATGTGTGCCTTTCATGATTGATTATTGTGCTTTGTAAATATGTTTGTTTTATTTGGTAAATGGTTTGTTTCCATCCTGCCCGTTTCATCTCATCGTCTTTATTGGTTCAATTTTGTGTGTAAGATTAGACAGACAGGGATGTTCTGCCCCACCGAATAGTTCCATAAATTAGCCAGTGCGTATACTTAATGGCTCCGCTCTGCCATGCATAATAAATAGGCGAGTGTGCACTGAGGTTACCTGCCCCAATTGGCATCATCAACCCACCGGAAAGGTATCATGTTTGGAAAAGAGCAAAGACCCTGCCAGGTTTGGCGGTATCATTTGGCGTCCGTAGTTGCTTGCCAAACTGATGTGCCGTGGACTTTTCTGCAGAGCGGTGGCCTGCATGGCTGGAGTATGGGAGGTGTCCGAGAGATCCTCTCGTGGAGAACCAAAAACCCTGGTTCCATAAGGATATATTTTCGTTTTAAAAACGTTTTCTCTGCAACTGCTTGTCTGATGCCAAACTTTAAACATAGGAGGATGTCATCAGCCACGTTGTCTGGTAGCCCTGTTGATTTAAGCTAAAACTTTAAAAACACATTTCTCAAACTTCTGAACCAATGGATCCGAAACGTTATGTATATCATCGACTACCCATGGGGATACAAAGATGTGATAACTAAAACTATATCGGTCATTTGCTTTGACAGCCATCTTGGATTGAATGAAAACCTTGAAAAAAACCCTTCTCTAAAACTGCTGAACAGATTAAAGCAAAACTTCAGAGCAATCAGATAGGGCGTTCAGAGCAATCATCAATTTTGTGTGGTAGAACTGCTCCAATGCTGTAGGCAGAGCTATCACACGCTAAGGTGATGTAACGTTTAGGTTCCTAGTGAGCGAGACCGTATCTGCTCAGTATAATCAAACGGAAGACCAAATACTGCATTGGAGTCATCAATAGGAACCCAAATAAGTAAAGAGCAAAGATGGAGTCATCAGGAGGAACCTGGATAGGATTCGGATTTCAGCTGCAACTCCTCTATCCTCAAACCCATCCAGGTACAGCCAAGTGAGCCTTGCAGAAAAAAAAAATCTGCAATAATTCACTTCTCCAAGAAAGATAGATAAAGAAAGATAAATAAAGAGTAAAAGAGATAAAATAAAAGAAAAAGCAAGAATTAGAATGAATAAAGAGAAATGTGAAAAAGGAGATAGAAGATGTCGGGAAAAACCCGGATAGATATATTTCAGAAGTTACTCCCCAGGCTCAAGCGCAGCAACAGGTACTAGCTGCCAGAGGTCTGTCAATGGGGAAGCACAGTCCACATAGCATCAGGATATGGTACAAACATAATCAAACGGAAGACCAAATACTGCATTGGAGTCATCAGGAGGAATCCTGCATTGGAATCCGAATGAGTAAAGAGCAAAGATGGAGTCATCAGGAGGAACCTGGATAGGATTCGTGTTTCAGCTGCAACTCCTCTACCCTGAAAACCCATCCAGGCTCACTTGAAAACCCATCACACAGCCAAGTGAGTGTTGCAGAAAAATTCTGGATGAAGCTTGATATGCTAGAAAGCTGCTTGTTGGTTGGATCTCTATGTCTAGCATTCCTGCTTTCTGAGCAGTTGAGTTAACAGGGCAAACTCAGAGTTCAGATTGCTCACAAATTTCTAGTAGTCCTGTGCCATACCGATGAATGAACAGAGCTGGATTTTGTTTTGTGGTGTGGGCATGTGCCGAATCGCATCTACCTTCCGTGTGCCTTTCAACAGCCCATCTGGCATGATGATGTACCTGAGGTGCTCCAAACGTTGTTTGAAGAAAGCACACTTGTCCATGTAGACCACAAGTCTCAAACTTGGTTCGCACTTTGTCAATGTTCTTGAGGTGTTCCTTTTCCGTTTTACCCACAATGAATACGTCATCCAGGTAGGATTGTGCAGGAAGATCTACACAAACCTGAACCATAGCTTTCTGCCACAAAGCCGGGGCCAAAGCAATCCAAAAACAGTCAGGTGTATAGATAGTCCTGGACACATGTTGATAGTTACCAGGTCACTACTACCGGGCTCCATTTCCTGATGAAAATATACATCCCGCAGGTCGAGTTTGGTAAATAATTTACTCCCTGCCAAATATGCATATACCTCATGTTACGGGTTCGTGACTTCCGTTATTGTGGTTTTCACCCACTTGACGTAGTGCTGATATTTTGTACTATTATTATCTTCAAACGGCTTATTATTCACGAACGGTTATCAAAAGTTAAAAAGGATAGCTGAAAGTGAAACAGGAAACCGGAGGGGAAGAGAATGAGGAGGAAGAAGCGTGTGCAAAGTCGGGGAAGACGGTGACGTCCACGCTCCGTAACGGGCCAGGTCTACCGACAGCCGCGAGGGGATTTTGAGTTCCTGGAAGGGACATCCGGCATTATGAATATTCGCTGGAGTGGAGAAATCTGCGTAGACAGATTTGGGGCACTGAGATTCCGACGAATCCTTGCCTCGATGCGTCGGCTCAAGCCAGAGCCGTCAGCCATCTTGAACCCCGTGCTTCGGACCTGTGAAGGTTCACTTCGTGTCGTCTTCTCCCCAACATCCTACCGTCTGTCGGGGATGAGTGGGTGAGACCGCTTCGTCTCCAATTACGTTGCGGTTTGCTGAGGGAGCGGTGAAGGTGCGTCTCTGGAGGGCGCCGTTGTACAGTTTGGCGGGAAGAGCACCCTTGCCCACTGTACATGCTTCGTATATCGGCGGGAGAGCGAGATTCGGGCTTCGAACGGATTTCGTTCCATCGACCGCTGGAGCGAATCCCATTCGCCTTGGGGAAAGTGATAGAGACATTGAGGAGTGTCCGTTCATTGGCTGGCAGAGCCGTGAGTCACTTGACTTTGTTTATATAAGATATATATGGAGTGCACTCTGAATGGCCATTTACTGTACCGTATTACCTGTGTGTGATTTATAATACAAGTTTGTGCATTTATAATCATTGGTGTGGTTTCACTGTTGATTTTCAACACAGGGTAATATATTTTTCTGCCGGGGTTCCTCTCGGGGTTCAGAGGTTTACCGAGACCAGGGGATCGGTGAGGACCCCGTAACACTCATCGATCAATGGAAGAGGGTACTGCTTGATATGAAGACTTGTGTTGACTGTAGCCTTGATGTCGCTGTATAACTAAACATCACCACTCTGCTTTAGCACCATGATCACCGGAGTGGCCCAGTCACAGTATGGCACCCGTTAAATTACTCCACAGGCATCAAGCTTGTCAAGCTCAACTTTCATGGAGGGCATATGGGACTGGAAACCATCTTCAGATCGGGTAATAATAAAAACCATCTTCTGATTTTTTTTCTGTGTACTAAGTCGAGGCTCATGTAAGAGCTAACACATAGAACATATAATGAACGGAGTGGGAGACAAGAGGGGGAGGGAGAGGGAAGCACAACAGCAGTAGAGAACAGGGACATCAGGAGATCTGTGGAAGGGAGAGGGCTGGGGTGGGGTACATGGGATAAACAAGATGAACACGACAAGGACTTTCAGAAAAGAACACGGAATTTGAAGAAGGTGGATTTGGGGAGGATTAATGGGGGTAGAAAAGATCAAGGTTTTGAATGGACAGGTGTGTTGAAGACCTGGAAGGAGGAGTGGGATTGAAGAGAGTGTGGGAGTTTGTTCCAGAGGTGGGGAAAAAGAGGAATGCAAGAGTGAAGTTGAGCAGAGAGTCTTGATTTTGGCATTTTCATCAGAGGACAGATGTTGTGACAGATGTTGTGCATCCTGGTGGAATATTTGTGGGACAGAGCACAGACAGAGCAGGGGGTGCAAGGCCAGAGAGGAGTCGGTTGAAGACAGAAAGACCACCAACCTGCCTGCGTGAGCTAGTGAAAGGCCCTCAAAAAGCCGCTTCATGGTGGGAAATACCAATGATTCTAAAAGCCTTGGTTTCTACAGCGTGAAGCCGAGCTAGGTGTGAGGCAGGAGCACCATCCGAGAGGGGAGAGCAGTACTCCATCAAGCTGTGGATGAAAGCTTTGTATGTGTTGAGAAGTTCAGTAGTGCCAAGGAAGGACTTTGCACGACAGAGGATGCCTCGTCGGCAACTGGCTTTGGAGGCCAGCTTGGAAATGTGTTTTTCCCAGGAAAGATCATGGCTGATAGTGAGATCCAAAAGTTTTGGTGACAGCACTTCTTCAAGAGCTTCTGTCACTCAAGCTTTTGTGTCTCACTATCTGCCACAATAGTCAGGTTCACTATGTCAATAAATTATATTTCGTTCAAAATCATGGTAGATTAGCAAACCTATACATTTTTGGAAAGGTTATAGCATAAGGAAACTAAAAATCAATGTTTACATTTGGAGAGATACCTGTATGGCGGCCATTTTGGATTTTCAAAATGGCCACTGTAAAATACATATTTTGTTCTATTTCTGCCTCTAATTACCCTAAAAACTTTTTAAAATATACTAAACCTATATTTTCAGGGACAAGGAATCCAATGAAAGTATCAAATTAGTGCTATGGGGAATGGTAAGACACGAATCAAAGGTTTTGAATTGCAAAATACTGTCTTTATATTCGCGATAAGTTGCATAATCAAATACATGTTATCATTTTGTACAGGCAGTTAATAATATCAAAATGTGTCACAATAATTCATATCACCAAACATACACAGGCAGTCAGCAAAATCATATATACACATGCAGTCAGTATAACTTCACATCTACACAGGCAGTCAATGACAAAATATACAGAGGCAGTCAATGGCATCAAACATACACGATTACAGAATATGCCATTTAGAGTTCGTCATCACTGTCCTGTGTGTCGTATCCGACAATATAGTCCGCATCGTTTTCACAGTCAGTTCCACACAAGCAAAGGTCGGTCAAATTGATTGGCAAATCGAATTGGTCGAATGGTCGATCGAATCGAATTCGATGAATCGAAACGAATCGAATCGATCGAATTGGTCGAATGATCGAATGGTCGATCGAAGCGATTGGTCAAATGGTCGAATTGGTCGAATCGAATTGGTCGGAATTGGCAAATGTAAACATTGATTTTCAGATTTTCCATGTAATAACGTTTCCAAAAATGTATAGGTTTGCTAATCTACCATGATTTTGAACGAAAAAACATAGTGAACCTGACTATAATCTTCTGATATTGTAATCTTGCATATTCTGATCTTGCAAACCGGCAATGAATCTATTTTGGCTTCAACTAGCAATGACAAACAGATGTTTCAGTCTTGATATGAAATGAGCTACGTGCTCTTGAGTTCCTCGTCAAATTATCACATTCATACCTCACCAGTTGCAGTGATTTTTCAGGCTTCGAATGCTCCTTCGTCTTCTGGACAATAGACTGGAATGTCAAGACGTCGTCTTTCGGCTTGTGAGGAGCGACCACGTCACACAAAAGCCGATACTTGTCTGATGACAGTAAAGAAAGAAAAATGGCCTTTTTGTAATACCGTTCATGCCATTTGTGATGAAATTGAACTCAAGTTGTTCGACAAAAAGGTCAAAATAGTCACCAATGAATGCGGAAACTTTGCCTTGAATACTGACTCGATTGTCAGCCATCCTCGTTGCCAACTGTGGTGTTTACCGACAATACGAGTAACAGGAGATCAGGGCAAAGGCACAAGCATGCACTATTTTTTATTACAAATGGTTCCAAAATACGTGTCACCCAGCAAGTGGCGCTCAAGCACACATCAAACACTAATCTACATACAGCACACTGATCATTTGCGTCAAATTCAAGTAATGAATTTATGATTTCTGAAACATTTAGATGTCTGTTTTATTGCAAGAAACCCACATAACAGACAGATCTCAGCTTGACTGCCTTCACCTTAATAAAGGGCAGTGTTTCTTTAGCAACCTGTTTTCTGTTTCTGCAGGAATTGCTTTTTTGCTTCATCCAGGTTTTGTTTCCTGATTTGAATGAGCAAGTAGGTCATGCAATGTTTTTCATTGCATGACATACTTGATGCATGACAAATCTAGCACCCTGCGGCGTCTCAATATACATGGTGCTGTTGTGCTAGTTTGCAAGGCTTGAAAGATATTATGTAAATTCTAGTTTTAGAAATGTGCTTTTCTGATCATCACATGGTAGTACATGTAATATGCTCTTCTCAGTTAGTTCAAAAGAATGTGTATTGGACCTTCAATACTAGTATGTTAGATGATTGCACCTTTAATAGGACGTTTTTTGTACTTTTTGGAAAACACTTTTCCAAAAAAAAAAAAGGATTTTCCTCTGTACAGTTATAGTGGGACAATGCAAAAACTCAAATTCGTGCTTTTGCCTCCGTCTCTGTGACAGGCGAAGGTTATGTTTTCACCCTTGTTTGTCTGTCTGTGATCAGGATATCTAAAAAATGGATGGATCGATTCAGCCAAAATTAAGTGGACAGGCTGGGTGTGTGGCAAACGCAAATTGATTAGATTTTGCTGAAGATCCGGATCCACGAATTTTTAAAGTGATTCTTCGCCATTGAGTCATCGGGCCAATAATTATGCAGTGTCGATAGAAAGTCTACACCCCCTTTCAAAATTTTCACCTTTTTTGTTGCCTTGTAGCCTGGAATTAAATAGCATTAAATCAGCCTTTTTCCACCTTTATTTACACATCATAAGCCACAACTTCCAAGTGAAAAACAAATTCAACAAATTTCAGAAAATTAATTAAAAATACAAAACTAGATATCTTGGTTCAATGAGTCCACCCCCACCCCCCCCCCCCCCCCGCACCCCTTATAATAGCAACGGTAAATTAGCTCAGGTGTAGCCAATCACCTTCCAAATCACACACCAAATTAATTGTTCTCCACTCTGTTAAAGTGTAGTAATTGGTTCACGGGTTATCAAACAGAGTGACCACTATATTCGTCATGGGTGTGTGTCTGTGTCTATCTCTCCGCAGCATAACTACCTGATGATATCATCCGATCTTGATGAAACTTGGGTGGGAGGTTGATATCATGATCTAGTTGTGTCCTATCTCGAGTGGGCGTATTGCGCCCATTGTGGGCGGAGCCACGCCCGAAAAAGATGTCTTTTTCGGGGGTAATCGAGTTCAAGCTACATCTTCTCCGAAGGAGTTGGTGGAATCTGACAGGAGTTTCGGTATTTGGTTCGGCCAATGTCATGTGTCTAGCCCTACGAAGCTCGATTTTTCATTTTCGCCCCAAGGTCAAGGTCACAAGGTCACGAAATTTAGAAAAGTCGATTTTTGATCGTTTTATTACATTGTTCGCTTCCTGATAGGGTGAAATGTCGTACATGATCTTATATTACCACTTACATCATGAAATACAAGTTTTCCAACAAATTTCCGAATCTTCGACCTTTGACCTTTGAAGGTCACAAAGGTCAAATTTTCAAAGTTGTCGGAATCCAACCGAATTTTCGGTATTGTGTAGCTAACTAACCTCATAACTGATTATACATTATTTTCTATCTCATTTCAAGGTCAGTAACCTTCGTTTTGATATTTACAGGCCAGTACCACACACAATTATGTACAGCTGGCTCTTAAAGGCCTGCGCACGTAGCGCATTGGGGCCCTTTGTAAATAGACATGTACACCGCATGTCGGGGGCCGACACCTGTCACGTGGGCCCCCGACCCCCCAGTCTGGGCCTGTTTCGGTTATAGTCCGTCCTTTGTCATTGAATACTGCTCGCTCATGAACCATCGTCGTCTCCTGACTTGTTCTGATTATTTCAGAATAAAATCAGCTGTTTCTGTAGGTTTCCTCTGCTGGGTAGTGCATTTCACAGGAAAGATTCAACCATGAGCACCAAGGAGCTTTCAAAAGATCTCGTGGATAAAGCTGGGGAAAGGCACAGGTCAGGGGATGGGTATAAAAATTATTTCAAAGGCCTTGAATATCCATTGGAGCACAGTAAAGACAATCATTAAGAAATGTAAGGTGTATGGTACCTCTAAGACCCTGCCTATATCAGGCCGTCCTTCCAAATTGTATGACCAAGCAAGTAAGAAACTGATCAAAGAGGCCAATGGCAACTTTGAACAAGCTACATCCAATTATGGCAAAGACTGGTCACTGTGTGCATGTGACATTATCCCAAGCACTCCATAAGTCTGGCCTGTACGGTAGGGTGGCAAGAAGGAAGCCATTATTCATAACGCCCACCTTGAATCCCACATGAGGAATGCAAAAAACCAGTCCAGAAATTCTGAAGTCATGTGGCAAAAAGTTTTGTGGTCTGAGGAAACCAAGATGGAACTTTTTGGACTATATGCAAAACATTACGTTTGGAACAAACCCAACAAAGCACATCACCCAAAGAACACAATCCCTATTGTGAAGCATGGTGGTGGCAGCATCATGTTATGAGGATGTTTCTCATCAGCAGGGACTGGGGTACTTGTCAGGATAAATGGGAAAATGGATGGAGCAAAATACATAAATGTCCAAGAGGAAAACCTGCTTCCCTCTGCAAGAAAGATGAAATTGGGATGGAAGTTCACCTTTCAGCATGACAACGACCCGAAGCATACAACCTAAACTACACTGGAGTGGCCAAGGAACAAAAAGATAAATGTCCTTGAGTGGCCCAGTCAGAGCCCCGACCTAAATCCAATCGAAAATCTGTGGCATGATTTGAAGATTGCTGTCCATAAATGCTCCCTACGCAACTTGACTGAGCTTGAACAGTTTTGCACAGAGGAATGGGCAACTATTGCCCAATCAAGATGTGCCAAGTTGGTGGAAAACTATCCCAACAGACATACAGCTGTAATTGCTGTCAAAGGTGTTTCCACCAAGTATTAACTCAAGGGGATGGACACTTATCCAACCAAGATATTCTAGTATTGTATTTTTAATTAATATTGTGAAATTTGTAGAATTTGTTTTTCACTCGGAAGTTGTGGTTTACGGTGCGTAAATAAAGGTGGAAAAAGTCTGGTTTAATGCAATTTAATTTTAGCTAGAAGGCAACAAAAGGTGAAATTTTTTTAAGGGGGTGTAGACTTTCTGTAGGCACTGTATATAACACGATAACGCAAAAAGCTATGGACTAATTCGTACAAAACTTGGTGGGCAGGTTGGTTGTGTGGCAAGGATTTTTGTTGTTGTTGTTGAAGGTCTGTATTCAGATATGGATGCAAGAATTTTTTATATTTTTAAAGTTACTCTTCACCATTGAGAGATATCATCAAAAACTATGTTTAGCACAGTTTTTCAAAACGTTGTGCATGGATTATGACAAAACTTAGTGGATGACTTGGGTGAGTGACATGAACAAGTCCATTCCATTTTGGTTAAAGACTGGATGCAGCTCCCTCCAATCAGTGGGATTAAAAACATAAACTGTTCAGCCTGGCGGAGGTATGCTGTCTACCGAGTGCCGTTATAGTTTGTCAATGTTTTAGGTAGTTTTCCATTCATGAGACAGCAATTCCACTCTTAAAAGCTTAATTTTTTGCAGTAGAGGAATACTTGGCTAAATTTTTGAATGCCAGGAAACTTCAGTTACTGCGGGAGAAAGAAGCCTCGATTCTGAGGCAATTAATTCATGAAAAAGTGATGTGGGGATGTCAGTTCGAATAATAATCGTACTATAATTCACCAAATGTCCATCCGTTTGTCTGTCCGTTCGTTCGAAGGTACCGCAAGAACGGCTGAACCGATCGCAACGATATTTTGGCTGGGTAATCCTGGGATCTCCTGGAGTAAAATAGGCGAAATTGTTTTTCCAATTTCAGCTTTGGCCTCCAGCATTTTCAGGTTTGGACTCCCGCATCACGTTATTTTCCCGGGTGCCGCACAAATGGCTGCACCGATCGCTGCACAGCTGCACCGATCGACTGCACCGATCGGACTCGGTGACCTCGGACAAAGACCTTTTATAAGGACATGGGTTGAATCCCTGCTTGAGAGAATGCCACCCCCCTCCCCGCCATCACGGCCATCTCTCCAACTCACAACCCCACGAGATATGCGGAAAAGACGACCCAAAACCAATTATCTTCTTTTTGATTCGTATATAAACATCATTAAAAGTAAATAATGACCTCGGCCAAAGTTCAAACGCTGTGGGTTTAATCTCTACATGAGATAATTCCACATAACTATTTGTGCGGTGTATAAGCCAACAGATCGCTGTCTCCATCGATCTCGCCGAGGCCGTAACACCTATCGGCTCAAAATCCTTTTAACTGTTGACGTGGTAGTTTTTACAATGAAGGAAACATTAACAATGTTGTTAAAAGTTTATTTTGTGATTAATTTGTGATTGGAGTTATGTTGTTTGGAATGAAAAAAGAGACCGAGTTCAAGTGAATGACGACATGCTGTGATGGTTTTCTAAACGTGAACTTCGCGGATCGCCATATGCAGATTCGCCATGGACCCACGATCGATGTTTCTATACGTGAACGTACCCATTTGTTTGCGAACGGGTACATTTTTCATGGAAGTCCTTCACGAACTTGCTGTCTATGTCTGATGTGCGACTTAAGGTGTTACCGGAATGTGGAATTTATTGGTTTCATGCTTTGGCTTTCGCCGTATCTGCATTGCCTATTTGCTTCTGGCCTCCCACCCATGCATAGCATGGGTATCTCACTAGTATTTTAAATTAGAGATTCCATTGAGTGTGCTTCTAAAGAGGAGGGAGTAGGTTTGTTTCCTTGATGTTGAAAAAGCATTTGACAGTACTGATTATACGTGCATGTTTCAAGCTTTGGAACATCTTGGTTTGGTGAAGCATTAGTAGGTTTTTCCAATTCTTATATAACAAGTCAGGAGACGACGATGGTTCATGAGCGAGCGGTATTCAATGACAAAGGACGGACTATAACCGAAACAGGCCCGGACAGGCCAGGCCCGGAAATGTCAAAACGAAGGTTACTGACCTTGAAATGAGATAGAAAATAATGTATAATCAGTTATGAGGTTAATTAGCTACACAATACCAAAAATTCGGTTGGATTCTGACAACTTTGAAAATTTGACCTTTGTGACCTTGAAATGTCAAAACGAAGCTTATTGACCTTGAAATGAGATAGAAAATAATGTATAATCAGTTATGAGGTTAGTTAGTTACACAATACTGGAAATTTGGTTCGATTCTGACAACTTTGAAAATTTGACCTTTGTGACCTTGAAATGTCAAAACGAAGGTTACTGACCTTGAAATGAGATATAAAATAATGTATAATCAGTTATGCGGTTAGTTAGCTACACAATACCGAAAATTCAGTTCAATTCAAACAACTTTGAAAATTTGACCTTTGTGACCTTCAAAGGTCAAAGGTCGAAGATTCTGAAATTTGTTAGAAAACTCGTATTTCATGATGTATGTGATAATATAAGATCATGTACGACATTTCACCCTATCAGGAAGCGAACAATGTAATACCACCATCAAAAATCAACTTTTCTAAATTTTGTGACCTTCTTACCTTGACCTTGGGGCGAAAATGAAAAATCGAGCTCCGTGGGGCTAGACACATGACATTGGCCTAACCAAATACCGAAACCCCTGTCAGATTCCACCAACTCCCTCAGAGAAGATGTAGCTTGAACTCGATTACCCCCGAAAAAGACATCTTTTTCGGGCGTGGCTCCGCCCGCAATGGGCGCAATACGCCCACTCTAGGCAGGACACAACTAGATCATGATATCAACCTCCCACCCAAGTTTCATCAAGATCGCATGATGTCATTGGGTAGTTATGCTGCGGACAGTCAGACAGACAGACAGACAGAAAGACGCACACCCATGACGAATATAGTGGTCACTCTGTTTGATAACTCGTGAACCAATATATCCCATTTTCTTAAAATATAGAATGCTCTCAGTCCACCCTTTGAGGTGCAGAGGAGTGTTCGTCAATGTTGTGTCCATTATCAGGATTATTGTTTAGTGTTTCCCTTGAACCATTACTTATCAATCCCTAAAATCCCTAAAATAAAACGGTCAAAAATGAATTGGCTCTCTATATGAGTTCAAAGAAAGTATGAGAGAAATGGAGTGATTTGAGTGTTTTAGAATCAACAAAGGGCTTGTGGGATACTATCTGTTGTTGGTCTATTGAAGATTTAACCTTTGTTAATGGTTTAGATGGGGAAGGTATAAATAGATGGATTTTTTAAGGGTTATAGGGTGTTGGTCAAATAGTTTTTCCTTTTTTCCCCATTCACTTCAATGTAAAATTCGGTGTGTTTTAGGATCCCCATCTCCCCCTCCGAACATCGCACTTAACACAATACACCGCCTAACAGTCACTCATAAGGAATTTTGGACATAGGGTGTTGTGTCAATGAACACACAGCTCTTGGGAGTGGGCGTGAAGCTGGCTGGCTATCCTGTCTGCTAGCATTTATTGGTGAACATTAAAGATATTTTGAAAATAAAAGGACATTTTGTGTTACCTGGACAAATTCTACAATATTGCCGTGATATAGTTTCCAAGGGAGGGAGAGGAGGCAAACTGTAGCAGATGCACAGTGACTTCTCCAGATATTTTGCAGACCCACAGTCAGGAACTGCATATGCATGAACACAAACGTGAATGTCCTTCATGTTGTTCCACTTTTTAATTAATGATGGTAAGCCGAGGAAGGTGATGCTTCCACCCACAGCACAGCAGCCCACCTTGTGAGCAAGGCAGCCTCGAGGCAAGGCCAGGTAAGACTGTTCAACATTTGAGAATTTTCCGAAGTTTTCTAGAAGTTAGAACATGTTTCCTTGAACTTTTTTTCAACAGCTTCCCATCCCACACCTGCACCGCTAATGTCTACGAATCTGCAGTAGGGTATATCTAACAGAGGTAAAATACACAACTGTTACCCGTTAGTTCTAAAATCCACCACCTACAGTTTGTGTGCAAAACAAATTGCGAAAATGTTTCCATTTCCTTTACATTTCTCCATTTGTATCATTTGCATATACTTCAAATTCTCATTCTGCATTCTCCAACATCGTCCATGTTGAAATAATAACCAAAAGGATGTTTAAACATTTTTTTTGTTCCTTTGATATTTCTTTGCCCTATTATCATCCTCTCCTTAAAGTGCTTGGACATTCTCACACCTCCTTTCGCTTGTGTTTACAACTTCATATTGGTTCACGAGTTATCAAGTGACCACTATATTCGTCATGTGTGTGCGTCTGTCTGTGTGTGTGTGTCTGTGTGTCTGTCTGTCCGCAGCATAACTACCCGATGATAACATCAGATCTTGATGAAACTTGGGTGGGAGGTTGATGTCATGATCTAGTTGTGTCCTGCCGAGAGTGGGCGTATTGCACCCATTGTGGGCGGAGCCACGCCCGAAAAAGATGTCTTTTTAGGGGGTAATCGAGTTCAAGCTACATCTTCTCTGAGGGGTTTGGTGGAATCTGACAGGGGTTTCGGTATTTGGTTAGGCCAATGTCATGTGTCCAGCCGCATGAAGCTCGATTTTTCATTTTCGCCCCAAGGTCAAGGTCACAAGGTCACGAAATTTAGAAAAGTCGATTTTTGATGGTTTTATTACATTGTTCGCTTCCTGATAGGGTGAAATGTCGTACATGATCTTATATTATCACATACATCATGATATACAAGTTGTCCAACAAATTTCAGAATCTTCGACCTTTGACCTTTGAAGGTCACAAAGGTCAAATTTTAAAAGTTGTCGGAATCGAACCGAATTTTCGGTATTGTGTAGCTAACTAAGCTCATAACTGGTTATACATTATTTTCTATCTCATTTCAAGGTCAGTAACCTTCGTTTTGACATTTCCGGTCCGGGCCTGTTTCGGTTATAGTCCGTCCTTCGTCATTGAATACCGCTCGCTCGTGAACCATCGTCGTCTCCTGACTTGTCTCTATTATAACTGCTTATACATGTTCACGTCTCCCCTTGTTTTATTTTACAAGGACATGAAGAGACGATGTACTTCTAACATTTAATTCAAGGACATCCACACACTATAGAAAATCTATATACAGTACTGTGGCGTTTTTCAGACTACAGGGAGTATGTCATTCGTAAATCTTTTGAAGGTCCCACCCACGTACGTTCCCCTACCTGCTTGCTTTTTCATTATCACGCATTTCCCTTGTCTGCCTAAATGTTCTCACATATCTTTGTATTCTTATTTTTTGTTTGTTTTTGTATGTTTCAACTTCTGCATGTGCCTGATTGTGTTTCCTGGCACCTTCCGCTGCGTGAAGACGGCCACATGTGGTGCATTGAGATTGGTTGCCCGGCTGGTTTTACCTTACCTTGCGTTGGTATGGCACTGCAAGCTGCCATCGCAGCTCGAGTTGCTCGGTAATAAAATATTCAAATCGGTTTTTTATTTTATAAATCGCCGTTGAGTTTATCTGGATGAGAACACACAATTATATTTGTTATGTAAGCAGAGCACTGAACTTATCTTTTTCCTGTTAAATCAAGTGCAGGTGATCTCCAATGCAAAAAAGCAGTTGTCGTGGATTGTATCCAGCAACAATTGGATATACAGTCACGTGAAAAAGTAAGTACACCCCATGTAAAGTTTTGACTTTTTCGAAATATATCAACATACAGCTATTTGATCTTCATTTCAACAATATTGATAGATAAAGGTGATATAATATAACAAATATCATGAAACATTTACATTTTGTAGTCCATTGTATAATTTAAATAAACATAAATGCAAATTTCGCATGTGGAAAAAGTAAGTACACCCTTGGCTCTAATAGGTGGTATTGCCCCCATTGGCAGAAACAACCTCAAGTAGGCGTTTCTTATAACTGTCTACCAGTTTCAAATCCCCCCACAACATCTCGATGGGATTTAGATCCGGGCTTTGACTTGGCCATTCCAGAACCCTCCATTTCTTTCTTTTCAGCCATTCCTTGGTGGATTTACTGGTATGTTTAGGGTCATTGTCATGATGCAAGGTCCACCTTCAGTTGAGCTTCAACTTTCCGACAGATGGCCTCACATTATCCTCAAGCACCCTCTGGTACAATGAAGAATTCATAGTGGATTCTATGATGGTGAGCTGCCCAGGCCCTGATGCAGCAAAGCTGCCCCAAACCATAATATTTCCACCACCATGCTTTACAGTTGGTATCAGGTTCTTGTGGTCAAATGCTGTCTTCGGTTTTCGCCAAACATGTCTTTTGGTACTGTGGCCAAATAGCTCTACCTTTGACTCATCTGTCCAGAGCACATTGTTCCAGAAGTGCTGGTCTTTGCCGAGGTGTTCATTGGCAAACTTTAGTCTTGCCCTGATGTTCTTTCTGGACAGCAAAGGTTTCCTCCTGGCACACCTCCCATGTAGATCAAATTTGTGCAGCCTCTTTCTAATGGTAGACTCGTGCACTTTGACATCAACAGTGGCAAGAGCTACCTGTAGGTCCCGTGATGACATTCTGGGGTTCTTGGAGACTCCTTTTAGCATCTTGCGGTCTGCTCTCGGGGTGAACTTGCTGGGGCGGCCGGGCCTGAACAAGTTGGCAGTTGTTTGGAATCTTCTCCACTTGTAGATGATCTTCCGGACAGTCGAATGATTGATTTCAAATTGTTTGGAGATCTTTTTAAATCCCTTCCCATACTCGTAGGCATCTATAACCTTCTTTCTGAAGGCCTCAGAGAGCTCTTTTTATCTAGGCATGGTGACGCCACACACTTCAACAAGAAAGAGGAAACCAAACGAAATGTCTGAGGTTTAAATAAGACAGGTTCCTCCAAGATCCTCTCTAACTATGTTCTAATCATTTGCACCTGAGCTGGTGCACCTGATTCTAATTTTAGGTATTTGAAGTAGTGATAAATGTAGGGGTGTACTTACTTTTTCCACATGCAAAATTTGCATTTATGTTTATTTAAATTATACAATGGACTACAAAATGTAAATGTTTCATGATATTTGTTATGTTATATCACCTTGATCTATCAATATTGTTGAAATGAAGACCAAATAGCTGTATGTTGAAATATGTTGAAAATGTCAAAACTTTACATGGGGTGTACTTACTTTTTCACGTGACTTTATTCAGGACAGACATGCAATAATCTATTGAATGTTATTTTTCATCTTTGCAGCATGTTCATGTATTCTAAGCCCTCCCCCTATTGGATAGGAGGAGGCTTATATCCAGCCAGTATGTCCTGCTTGGGCCCATATAAGTCCTATGTGGGTTAACTTGTGGGTCCCAAATGTGTTCCCCCATGTAGGCCCCAGCTGGATTTGTCCATAGGCTCCACTCTGGGGCCAACTGGGTTGCCCACATTGGCAGTGCATGGGCTTTTCGTGGGCTTTCCCACATAGCTGTTGTAGGGTTTGTTTCTAAAATAAGTGCCCCACAATTTTAATGGTACCTCAGAGTTTATTAGACTCCTCGGAGGACTAAACCACTATTTAGGTTTTTTTTCCTTCCCTTTGTTTTCTGCCAATGTCCATGCTGTATCTCAGAGCTGGCTGGGACTTTCGGAATGAAATTTTGCATCAATAATGTGAATAGAAAATGAAAATATGTGAGGTTGACAGAATTTTTACCTTGACCTAATTTTAAGGTCATGATATAATTGTAGGCATTTTGACATTTTTTACCAAAACTCAACTAAGGTCCGTCTGATCAGAACGACATTGCCCTCTATATATAGCCAACAGCAAGTCGCATTTACAATTGATTTACATAATACCCCTCCAAGTTAAAGGTCAAGGTGAAATGGCATCTGAAAAAAAAAAGGGTTTTTTGTCGTCACTCAACTTTTCCAATGCAGAATCACAAAGATCGCTTGGCCTTCCAAGATGCTCTTGCAATACAACACTGGACCTGCATTGAATTTGTGCACCTGATATTTGATTGAAGTCCTTGACCTACCTTTATCGGATTATGACCAAATTAACAAAAACATCTTTTTGATCATAACTTGAATAATTATCCATAGATTTTAATGATGTTGAGTGTTGTGGTTAGATTTTACATGTGGACACATTTTCTTCATTTACAGTTTACACTCTATCTCTAAATGTTGAAGGTCAAGGTCATATGGTGTTCCGAAAAAAAAACGGCCATCATTAGATCTTGGGCATCCTTGGCAGGGAGGTTTACCCCTGGCGATAGCTTTGTGATTGCAGATATCTAGTTAAGTCTTGTCGTTCCTGTTTGCAGACTTTGTAAAAGACTAGTCAACATTGAAACTTCCTACAACCTGATGAGATCCTTGATAAGGCATAGCAAAGTCTTTCTAAAGTTACTGAACCTGTGTCAACGAATATTCATCAATTCAGTCTATCACTAAAATTCCATGCCATTTGGCTGGCAGGATAGCCAACAGGTATGTCTACCTTCCTCTGAACTATCTGTTGCAGAATTGTTCTGCAGCATCATTTTAAACATTCTGCGAAGTCCAAAGTTGTTACTATCTACACATCCGGAAAAAAGAAAACAACACAATCACGAGCGATTCTGAAATGACACAATAGATACTGGAGTTTGCCTGAGTGCCACTTACTGGGAGAGAAAATTTGCAATGAAAACGTTTATTGTATGCTTTCTCTTTGTTTACAAAAAAATCGCCTTTTAAATTGTGGACTTTCAAAGTAGATTATACAGTTTGTCATTCAATTACCACTGATCAGCACGTTCAAATTGATTTAAAATTAAATCCTCGTGGATGATCTATCAGTTAATGCAAGCTTTCCGTTTTTGTTCAGCGTAATAATAACTACCCGGGCCACCTACTACCGGCCACTTTATAACTGCTACCAATTGCCACCAAGTCTCCGTGACCCTTCAGAACTTTAAGAATGCTAAGATCCCATTTGACCTTGTAGTCCACATTGACCATATTGACCCTATAAACCCCATTAGGACCCTTAAGACCCTGTTAGACCCTTTAGATCCCTGAGATCCTTCAGACCCCTAAATCCCCGAAGACCCTATGGACCACTTTTGACCCTTTACACCCCTAAGATCCCAATGACCCTGTTAGACCCTTTAGACCTGCAACTATTGTTGGAACATACCTTTTAGACCTGTAACTATTGTTGGAACATATTCTTCAGACATTTTGACACCTTAGACCTTCTACACAATTTTAAACCGTTTGGACATGTTTAAGACCCTTTAAACCCCCATTAGACCCCTTAAACTGCTTAGATCTCTTGACCCTTTCGACCCATTTATTCACTTTAAATCCCTTTAGACACCTAGTACTCTTTTAGACACCTTCAGTCTCCTTACACTTCCAAAGATATTTACACCCTTTAGACCACTTAGACCCCTTGACCCTGAGACCTTTCGACCCATTCGACCCCTTTGGACCCTAACTACTATTGGAAAATACCCTTTAGATATTTAGGCCCCTTAAGACCATTATAGACCATTTGGACCATTTAAACCCTTTAGATCTGTAGAGTGTAGACCCATTAGACCCCTCTAGATGTCTTTAGATGCCATTAGATAGTTTTTTTATACCTATGTGTAGTATATGTGTATAAAACCTGGTTAAACTTAGTCAAAGGTCAAGGTTAAGGCCACCCGAAGCATGTAAAACACTTATTAAGCAGAAATTAGTGCATCGACCAAATGTGTTGTGCATAACATTCAATGATGTAAAACACTTGATAACTCAAATTTTCGAATTCCCAAATTGCTGTTTCCATGGCAACTATTGTTAATTTGGATTTCGGAAGTACCATTCTGTCCTGTGCACGACATCTTTCTTGTTTTGTCATTCTCACATTGTATTTTTATTCCAAGCAATCAGGACTGTTACCGTTCCTGTCGATCTCCATCAATCTCGTTTCCAATCCCGCGCTCAGCTTTACCTCAGACATGTTCCCGAAGAGGATATTGCCTATGGAGTGCGAGAACGAGACAGCAGCAGCCTGGGAACTTGTGGAGACGATTGGAAAAGGCACTTATGGCAAGGTTTATCGGGCAAGAAACCGGCAGAACGGGACAAATGCAGCCATCAAAATTCTGGACCCTATCAATGTGAGTGATTGAAGTGGTATTAAACGATGAGTCGGAGAGAACTCATGAGCTTGAAGTGGTATGCTACAAGCCAATTTTATGGCTCAATTGAGATTTCAATCGCATAAAATTGTATGATTGCTCGATTGAATAATTGTCCATGTGAAAGCAGTTGTCAGGCTGCATAATCGGACAGATTAAACGAATACATTTTGTCAACTTAAAGCCTCGAAGATTATGATAACGGTCAAGGAAAGCAAGGAGCGGCTGACTTGTTCAGCATTAACCCTTCAACAGAACAAAAGGAAAGGTTAACACTCAAAACTTCCACTGAACGTCGCTTCCGTTAGCATTTGCTCATCGACAATCAATTGATAAAATCAATTATAATTATACGGCCTGAATTTTGCTTTTTTAATCGTTGAGTGCTGCCTGGCACTGCTGAATTGTTCAGCTTATTTGATTCGACTTTTGTTCAGGAATGAAAAGGGCATGACATATTACATCACCAAGTAACCACAAAATACCGGGGCAATCAATAGTGACTGACCATTAACACCTGTGCCACACAAGCACTTCCTTCAAGGATCCTGACTAAGCACTGCTTTATGGGTCCTAGCCTGCCACACATCCACCCTGTCCCTGTGTTAAGAAACCTATTACAGGGTTAAGATCTCTTTTGGCCAGGAATATCACTTAAACAGGGTAGTTGTGTGGCAAGCACATTGGGAGAAACCCCTCCCCCCTCCCCCCACCACCCGTAGATCCCCAAAGGGGCAGATTTTTTTTTAATGTCGTGAACAAACTTTGGTACATCACGGGTGGTGAAGGTTGTGGTGAGGCTTCATCGAAATAGTGTGTGGTTTCAGAGAAGAAAGCAAATATCTATTTTGGGGGGGTCAAACCTAGACCCCCTTACACCCCGATATTTTTTTTAATGCCATGAACAAACTTTAGTCACAACACAACAACTATAATTTGTGCCAAATTTCGTCGCAATCCCATCAGCGGTTTCGGAGAAGAAGTTTCAGGTGTTTATGGACTGACGGACGGACGATAGGCCGTCGCATAAGCTCCCATGAACTTTGTTCCAGGTGAGTTAATAATGAATAAATAAACCTTTACATTGCAATATAAATGTAGGGGACCCAGCTGGACCCACAATTGCATACGCACTCACGTGCTCCACACCCACACTTGCACACCAGGTAATGATTTTTAGCTCACCTGGAACGAAGTTCAGGGGAGCTTATGCGATGGCGCGTTGTCCCTCAGTCCGTCAGTACCTGAAACCTCTTCTCCGAAACCGCTGATGGGATTGCGACCAAATTTGGCACAAATTATATTTGTTGTGTTCTGACTAAAACTTGTTCACGGCATTTTTTAAAATCTGCCTCTTTGGGGGTCTATAGGGGGGGTGGGGGGGAGTGGTCAAAGTGGGTCCAGGTTTTGAACCCCCAAAATAGGTATTTGCTTTTTTCCTCTGAAACTACACACACTATTTCGATGAAACTTCACCACAACCTTCGCCACCCGTGATGTACCAAAGTTTGTTCACGACATTAAAAAAAATCTTCCCCTTTGGGGATCTACGAGAGGGGTTGCTCCACAAAATAGGTGTTTGCTTTCTTCTCTGAAACTACACACACTATTTCAACGAAACTTCACCAGAATCTTCATCACCCGTGATGTACCAATGTTTGTTCGCAGCATTAAAAGTTAACCGATACATACTGCCCTGTCTTCAAGCAACCATTGAAATTGGTTTAAAATACCTTTAGTCAGTGCAGTATACTGTTTATTCTACCAGGTGAGCACCAAGGGTATTGCCCCTACCTTTTTAACTGTTCCGTGTCTCTAGGGGATGAATAGCATGGAGAGTCGAGCATGCCCGTACAATGTAGATATTGCAGCACAAGCTTCCACAACAGAAAAGCGCAGTCCGACGCTAAAGCTCAATCTCGGCAAAAGCGAAGAGTTCTGAAAGTTCTGAAGCCAACGGGTGTCCCTAGTGAAAAGGAGTGCAGAGCTTTGCAGCACAGTGTCGCCCACTGAAACAGAGTGAATTTTGCACCTCAGGCACTCAAATACTCCCCATCCCAAGTTCTCTTTCCCCTCACATGGTGGCATGGCCATTGGCCACTCAGATGTCCTCTTCCCATCACCCAATCAGGTGATGGCCTGTGGCTCTGACCAATAGCGGTGCTTGTTGCCAGTAAGGGGCCTAGCCAATAGCTAGCCGCGTTGCTGCCAAATTGTGAGGGTCCCTGGTGACGACATTGACGGCACTGATGGTGACCTCACACTCTGGACTTGGGGGAGAGAGGGGAGAAAACTTCCATGCCATGTGTTGGGGCGACCTCATATTAATGACACTCTTGAGGGTCCCCGCTCATCTTACCTTACCTAGCCTGACCCTAGCCAGTTCGACAGGAAGCACAGATCACATGATGCCCTTAACCCAGATATCCTGTAGCAAAGAACATCGCCTTCCCATGGCGTGCAAAAACAGGACGAGTTAACCGATACATGAAGTCCTTGATACAGGCCCGTAACCCACACATGTACGAATAATAATAATAATGATATATTCACACACACACATAACTTTTTTTAAGATGTAGGGATGGCAAATGATGCCAAAAACTAAAACAAGGTAAGAATTATTGCTGAATGACAAAATGTAGCACACTTGATATACGTAAATGAGCTTCTCTGGTTATATTATTTATGCAAAAAATTACATCAAAATTTGTACTTTGGATGATGGTAAAATTATTAATTTAAAGTGTTGTAACTTTTTTTCTGAAAGGGAAATTGTCCAGATCTTCAGATCCTCTGTTGGCACAGCTTTCCAATGTAAAATGGGGCGATTAATAAACTTTACTCTTCGTGCACCAGGAAATTGATGAAGATATTGAGGCCGAGTACAGTATCCTGCAGTCTTTACCTCAGCACCCAAATGTCGTCACCTTTTATGGGATATTCTACAAACGAGACAGCCTATCTCGGGAGCAACTGTGGCTCGTGCTCGAGGTGGGATGTCCAAGTTATTATTTTCTATTTGTATTATTCACTTAATTGCTTTAAATCAAAAAAAGTCATAATTATACCACTAGTACCAATATGTTTTCAATAACAAGTACTTCATTGCTAATTTTATGATAATCATGGGGAATCATGCAATATATTTTGTATTTTTAAATAAATCATGTATTTGGTGAACAAAAACAAAATTTTCTTGCTTTCTTTGTTTGTGATAATCATGTGATAATCATTAAATCTGCTTGTTCTTCTCAACTATTTGTGCAATGACTGGCTTTCGTTTGCAAACAAGACCGATAGTCTAACAGCGGTGTAGGTGTGCTTGTTTGATACTTTAGTTGAAGAGGATACTCTGACCTGGGTGGAAATATCAGTTAGCAAATAATGTTTGTATTTAAAAAATTTCACTAAACCCCACATTTTGTGCCACCTTCAGTCGAACAGCAATCATTGACAGCAGGATCGTGAAGGACTTGGACAAAAAACGTACCCAGTTTGAATGATGCTATTTCCAGTCAATGGCGAAACTGCAAATGCGGAATCCGCGAATGTCACAGATGAAAACCCTTACGACTTACGTCATTTCCTCATTCTGCTTTAAACTCGATATCTGTATATTTTCATTCCAAACAACATCATTCATCATTCCAATCACAAATTAATACTATATTATGTTAATATATCAAAATATAATGTTAAATCACGATTGTATTGAGATATTAGTTATCAAACCAGTGAACCGTCGTCATCGGTTCACTTCCAGATTCCAGATCAAAGTCCGTGTCGATCGCATTTCAAAATCATATTTGTATTGAGGAATTTCTGAAACCTCCTACCTTACGACATCTGCTGAGACCCCAAAACGTTCCAAAGAAGGTTATTATATTTCCTTTTAGTAAAATATGCAACTGTAATGGTTACTAAACCCGTTGCCCTGTCATGTGACCAGATCCGCAGCTCTGATTGGTGGACGTTTGTGAGGGACATACATACGGACAGACAAACGCTGTTCTAGACGGCGTTGACCGACGCAGTACACCATAAAAATCACTACGTAGAAAAACGTCATTTATAATAAAAACTCTTTAATTTTTCAAAAAATCAACCTGCCCGACCTTCCAGACATCCTTCCCTCTCCAAGCATCCTCTGTTCCCCATACATCCCCCTTCTCAAGTATCCTCCCCCTCAACCATCACCCATCACCCCACCCCCAGCATCCTCCCATTTGCTAAGCATCCTCCCCATGCCCTCCTCCCCATCCTTCCTCCTCAATATCTTTCTAAATGATCTCTGACCTTGCACTGTCTTGACCCAGGTCATGTCTTGACCCAGGTCAACTCCTCTCCTGACACTCTTTTGCATTTGTAGCAGGACTCTGACTACTCACGAGTTGGAAAAGACAAAATTATTGCCTTCATTGGACAGACAGCACCTTGGTGCCAGAATATTCCTCGATCCCCTCCCTCTTTCCCTGCTGGTAGAGCGTTCAAGACACTGTTACACTGAAGGAAACTTGTGCCTCAATGTTCCAACTGTTGTTGAACATTTTGTTGTGACAAACCATCTGCTGGCGGCTTCCCTAGCTCAGCTCCACATACTGACTTATAAGTGTGCTCTTTTTCCAGAAGCCTATTCCTCACCTCATTCACCAATTTGTGATGTAATCTTTTGTAACTTGCTGCTAGGATTAAGCATTCGCTGATAGCTGCCCATTTCAACACCGAGAGGAAGAAAAACCAGACGGGTACTGGTTCCACAAGCGTTATGCTCACCTGCAAGCTTTGTCGGTAATGTGCTCACTCAAGATTGCATGGATGGTGGTTTCATGTTCTGCACTTGACTGTCAGCTTTTAGCTTTGCTATCCTTTTACTGAGCCTGACCTGAGTGTTGCTTTTGTACGGATACTCTGAGCCCCCACTCTTCACAGCACCAACCTTCACACTCCATTTGCTTCCTATGAACATTGAACTGGACTGGAAACTGTTATCTTTTCCAACATATTTGTGAGTTAGTTGTCCCATCAAACAGGTCTGTTTCAATGAATGGATTCATTCCATTCCTTGCTTCCCAATTTGTAGCAAACCCTGACTGGAGGTATATCTGCAATCTGAATCCTTGAGTTTGGCTTTTTTGGTTGTTGTTTTTTTTGAAATTTTGGGATTTTTTAAAACGGTATTTTTAAGTGTATAAACTAATTTGCCTGATATAAATTGTCAGATGTACTTTCAAATTTAAAAAAAAAACTTATTCCCTATGCCTGCATAATCTTTTTTTGGGGGTTTTGGGGGATTCGTGGGATCCTGATTTGGAATGTTTTCTGTTCCTGTAAGTGTATCATACTGTTTTAATTAATTATGATTCTATAAATTGGTCGTCCTCTTGCGTACCCTCCCAAAACGAGCACGAGCCATTGGTGGAATGGAAATAGCAAGTCAGCTATAAAGTGTTTCATCGCTCAGATATCCAAGCATCCCGAGTATTGACTCACTGAGGATACGGTTTATAAAACATGGTTTTAGTTTCACAGACATCAAAAAACATTGAAGATTTGGGGAGAGGGGAAAAGGGAAGGGATCAGGTCATAGGGAAAGAAATGTTGATGTGGAGCTTGGGAAAACGCTGGAAGAAAGAGTACAACACAGACTTGGTATTCAACATATTTTCTGGTAGGTGTATGGTGTGAAAGTATGTCGAGCCAAAGTGAGACTGAGTGCAGTTATTGAGGTGTGTGTGACTACTTTGACAAAGGTGACAAACATTTTATACTTCCGGTTCGGGGTTGCTCCACATGTCCGTCGAATCTCCAACTGCTTCTTCCACCTCAA
This sequence comes from Myxine glutinosa, assembly GCF_964187855.1. Taxonomy (NCBI): domain Eukaryota; kingdom Metazoa; phylum Chordata; class Myxini; order Myxiniformes; family Myxinidae; genus Myxine; species Myxine glutinosa. Next base: position 157,757,483 of record NC_136267.1, on the reverse strand, counting down.
TGAAAGATACGTTTTCCAAACTGGATCCGTGGTGTTTTTTCTGTTCTATTTTTCGTTCCTGTGTTGCTGTTTGTGTTTTCTCCTTTTTTTCCGTGTTAAATCGTACTTTGTGCTGTATTGTTGAATAACCGAGTTGCTCCTCAATCATAAACTGACATATGACGACAGATGGGTATGAACAATAATATTGCTTAAGTCCGCTTTTTGCTTCGCATGTGCGGGGTCAAAAAAAGGCATGTTCAAGGTTGGGTAACTATGAGGAAACCAAATTAGTGACCGATGATCATCTCCATAACCATCTTGATGCTGCAGCAATCGTATTGCTCCTTAATTAGTTATATCTGTTTTTGGAAACATTTTGTCTTTTTTGTCTATCCAGATGTTAGTGCTCACCTTTCTTGAAGATTAAAGGCAAAGTAATTTTTTTAATCCATTGTTAATTTACCTGTTTGATTTCGATCATCTCAATATAATGCTTGTGCTCATGTTGATGCCATATCTTGAATTTATCCCACTAATTCTGCTCCTCCACCATTCCCAAACTGGAAGCTTTGTGATGGAGGCTCTGTTGCGGAGCTGGTCAAGAGGCAGTTGGCATTAGGAGAGAGAATGGCTGAACCTCTCATCGCCTACATCTTGCATGGTGCTCTGCATGTCTGTAACACACCAAGAAATAACACAAAACACTCGAAAAATGACCACACACTGTCAAACCACAAAGAAAAAGAGGAAACATATTATCGTCATGAATACTTACCTGCTTCCTCATTTATTTAAATATGCATAGCTGAAAATTCATACGGATTGACAATACTGTACTGTATCTACTATAAATGGGATGAGGTGTGTGTGTGTGTGTGTGTGTGTGTGTGTGTGTGTGTGTGTGTGTGTGTGTGTGTGTGTGTGTGTGTGTGTGTTTTTTTGTGTGTCCATTTATTCCTTACCTCTATTAATTAATTTACGTACTATTGAAATGTACCTTTTAACTCTTTTAGACTGCCGATACCCCTTTGACCTTTGAATACCCTTTAAGATCCTTAAGACACCAAAAACACCTAATGTCCCCAAGGACCCAAAAGTCCCAGAGGACCCAAAAAGACTCAGAAGACCCAAAAGTCCCAGAAAATAAACAGAAGACCCTAGGACCCAAAGGACCCAAAAGTCCTTGAGGACCCAAAAGACCTAAAAGTTCCCAAGGCCCCAAAAAACCCAGAAGACCCAAAAGTTCCCGATGACCCAATAGACCCAAATGTCCCTGAGGACCCAAAATATCCCAAAGTCCCAGAGGACCCAAAATATCCAAAATTTTCTGAGGACCCAAAGGACCCAGAAGACCCAAAAGTCCCCGAGGACCCAAAAGACTCAAGAGGACCCAAAAGACCCAGATGATCCAAAAGTCCACAAGCACCCAAAAGACTGAGGTACAAGGCAGTGACTACCGATGAAAATTTGGTCCAATGGACCAACGTGCCCCCTAGTTCTCGAAATGGGAAGCTATTGTTTTACCTTTGTTGAGTTATTTGGGATCACATCCCTTTGTTAGTTGATGTTGTTTCGTAGGCAGCCTATGGCTGCTGGTTGCATCATTTTTCTGAAAGCGCAGCTGTGCTGCTGATGCAATGCCCCCGTTACAAGCAAGCTGGTACTCATTTTGACCCCCTCGGGTGACAGGTTGAGCCAACCCACCTGGTGTTATTTCAACGACATGACACGGTCTCAAACTCCAGACCGTAATATCTTAAGCCAGCCACATTAACCGTTAAGCCAACACCAGGCTTCTTTGTTAGTTATTTATAATTATATGCCCATTCGTTTTGTCTTTTGATTAATTACATGTGCTTGTTGTATGACTCGATACATTTTGGCCCTTTAGGTCAGGACGTGTGTGTATTAGTGTGACATGACCATATATTTTGATATTTGGGCTGAAGTGCATGTGCTTAGCTTTTGTTGTAATGTTTCAAAAGAGTGTCCAAGACTGAAATTTTCAAAATGCTGAGTTTAACTCTGCTCCCATATGGATTGATGTTATAATTAATTTTTTGGGAAAAATAAGATTCTCTCTTTAAATGGCTTGAAACTTGATAATGGCATTATGTTGAAGAAAAAGATGGCCAATATGACAAAGATCTCTCTTGGCTCTGTCCCTACCAGATTTATGTGGGTCACATGTGTTCTGTCTTAGCCTGGTGTTGGCTTAGCGGTTAGGGTGCTGGCTGGGATGAATGATCACGGTGTGTACCCCGATTTAGAATAGGTACACCGTATCCCTGCGCATCGTAGGAGCGTGATCAAGGGTTGGCGTCAGGAAGGGCATCTGGCCATAAAAACATTGCCTCAAACAGGGAGCCATGATTGTCATGGGGCCCGCAAGACTAACCCCCACTCTAGCGGGGAAAATGGCCTTAAGACGACCATTCATATTCATTCATACATGTGTTCTGTCTCTAACCCTATTCTTCTTAAACTCACAACATCCAAGTTCACTCCTCACCTCCACTCATTTGTTCCTCTTTTTTTTCCTGCCTGTGGAACCAACTTCCCCAGTCTGTTCAATCCCACGTTTCCTTCCATAGCTTCTTCAAGACAGCAGTTCACCACTACCCCAGGTCATCCTCCATTTATACTCATGATTTTTTCTACGTCAAATGATTCCTCTCCCAATCACTCCTTTTCCAGGTTATTGTGATTCCCCTCCTCCCCCCCCCCCCCCCACCCCATTCCTCACCTATTGTCGTTTGTTTGTCGTCATTTAGTTTGTTCCTCTTCTGTTTTATCCACACTTTCCCCTTCCTCTTGTTGCTGTGTTTCATTCAGCGGGTGTGCAGCTTGTTCACTCCCATGTCTCCTTCTCCCCCTCACCATGATCTCACTCTCCCCCTTTCCATTTTTTTCCCTTCCATTCTGATCTAGCTCTTCACGAGCCTCCATCATGTCCATAAAAAAAATTCACAGAAGGCATATGTGGACACTTGGTTGTGCACATTTGTTTATAGTGTCGGATCTGCTGTATGCACAACAAGAACACTTTGAGACAGCAAGCAGTGCGTCGTGGTGTCAAGGTACCTCTAAGAAGAGCAGACAACTTGTTATGCACAGTTTAGGCAGGAATGCATAAAACGAAATTCAATATGCAGGAGATCTCACCTCTTTGTGAAAGCCACTGTGGGATCCATATCATCCACCAACTAATGCTGGCAATTTGGACCCCAGCTTGAAGTCCATCCGAAGGACAGCACACTTCGTGATGCCTACCTGTGGAGCATCAATCCGACGGTGTACAATCGGGCTGGTAATCAAACCCAAATAACAAGGCTAAAACATGTTTGCTACCTCTGCAGCATCCTGTCCGACAATAATGCTGTATTATCCAACTGCTTACACAGTTTGCCTTTAATATTCTCTTTTTCTCATATCGTATATTTATACAACATTTTTGTTACCTATATCTATCTATCGACGCCTCCTCCATTTTTTTTTACTATTCATTTCTACACATGTTACATTCTATTTTCATATATAAACTAGAACGGCACACGGTGGTGCGCATACCTTTGCCAGGCTAAAGTCCACTCGATGAGAAATACAGTTCATGTGCAATATGGAATAGACAAACAAACAGACAGGTGTGAAAACATCACCTCCGCCCACCTTCAGTGGCAGAGGTAAATATATCACGATATCTCTCTTCACCTAATATTGCATCACTCATTTATTCATATAGGTTGGTGTTCAATATAAGGCATTGAAGTATGTATGCTTTGTTACTGTTGTATTAAAGCGCGATGCTGCGCGCGCTAATGCTTACGCAAAGAGCAAGCGGACAACGCGGTTCATAAGAGTCTTTATTCAAAGTACTCAAACTACAGCACTAAGCTGCTCAGGGCTGCGCGCTCCGCGTATATCGTGAGGCCACGCCTCTCTCCCTGGCGTGGCCCATCCCCACTTGGTGTGCGGTGTGATGTCACCGCGTCAGTGCTTTCGTGTCCGCCACACGCGCCCCCCCAGAATCCCCGCGCACCTGAAGGGTCAGTTTGCGGGGCAAACGGATGACCCGGCCGAAGCGCCCCCTGGCGACTGGCGGCGTCTGGGATGCAGGGATGCCATCTGGGATGCCTCCGGCAGCAGGACCGGGGGGGGGGCGGCGGGGCTGGGCGGTGCCGGGGGTCCGCCCGCAGGGGGGCGGCCCCGACGCGGGGGTCGGGCCACTGGCGGTGGATGGTCCACGTCGAGGTGGGCCGGCTTGAGGCGGTCTAGAGAAACGCGGTCAGGAGTACCGCCGATGTCCAAGGTGAAGTGCTTCGCCCCGGTCTCCAGCACGCGGAAAGGCCCGTCGTACGGGGGCCGCAGTGGTGTCCGGTGGGCATCGTGGCGGACAAAGACGTACTCCGCCGTGCGAAGCTCCGGGGCGACGTGCGTCGGTGGGTGCCCGTGGCATGCCGTTGGCACCGGGGCGAACCTCTGGGCGGTCTCTTGCAGAGCGGAGCGCTGCTGTGCCGCGGACCATGGTGCCGTGGAGTCGGGGAGGAACTCGCCCGGCACCCGCAGTGGTTGCCCGAAGACCAACTCCGCCGCGGATGCGCGCAGGTCCTCCTTGGGCGCCGTCCGGAGGCCCAGCAGGACCCAAGGGAGCCTGTCGACCCAGCCCCCGTCGCGGAGGGTGGCCCGGAGTGCGGCCTTCAATGAGCGGTGAAATCGCTCACACAGGCCGTTAGCCTGGGGGTTGGTAGGCCGTGGTTCGGTGCAGCCGGACCCCGAGCCCCTGCGCGACCGCCCCCCAGAGCTCCGAGGTGAACTGGGGGCCGCGGTCGGACGAGATGTCTGAGGTGGCGCCGAACCGGGCGACCCAGGTGGCGATGAAAGCCTGCGCGACATCCGCCGCCGTCGTCAACGCCAAGGGCACGGCCTCCGGCCACCGGGTGGTGCGGTCCACCATGGTGAGGACGTGGGTGAAACCCCGCGAGGGGGGCAGAGGTCCCACCAGGTCCACGTGGACGTGGTCAAACCGGCGTTCCGGCACTGTGAACGGGGCCAACGGGGCCTGGGTGTGCCGGTGCACCTTGGCGCGCTGGCACGCGAGGCACGTCCTGGCCCAGCCGCGGACGGCCTTCCGGAGGCCATGCCAGACGAACTTGTCGGCGATCAACCTTTGGGAGGCCCTCGCGCCCGGGTGGGACAGGCCGTGGATGGCGTCAAACACCTGGCGCTGCGAGCCCGCGGGCACGATGGGGCGAGGACGCCCGAGGGAGACATCGCACAAGAGGGCCGCGCCTGCGCCGTCGAACGGCACCTCGGTGACACGGAGGCCCGTGACGGCGGTCCGCAAGGCCTGGACGTCGGGGTCAGCGGCCTGGTCCGCTGCCATCCGGGCATAGTCGATGCCGAGGTGGACTGCGTGGGCGACGGCCCGGGAAAGGCAATCTGCCACCGGGTTGTCCTTCCCCGCGATGTGCCGGATGTCCGTCGTGTACTCGGACACGGCCGAGAGGTGACGCTGCTGCCGGGCCGACCACGGCTCGGTGACCTTGCCCATCGCGAAGATCAGCGGCTTGTGGTCGACGAAGGCCGTGAACGCACGGCCCTCGAGCAGATGGCGGAAGTGCCTGACCGCCAAGTGAAGCCCGAGCAACTCGCGGTCGAAGGTACTGTAACGGCGTTCGGGCGGGCGAAGCTGCCGGCTAAAGAACGCCAGCGGTTGCCAAGCTCCACGCACCCATTGCTCGTGCACCGCGCCCACCGCGTAGTCCGAGGCGTCGGTGGTGAGGGCGATCGGTGCATCGGGCGCCGGGTGCGCGAGCATGGTGGCGTTAGCCAAGGCGAGCTTCGCGCCCGTGAACGCCGTGTCCAGCTGCTCGGTCCAGGTAACGTCGCCTTTGCCCGGCTTACCTCGGAGAGCTTCGTGCAGGGGGCGCAGGAGCTGGGCGATACGGGGCAGGAACCGATGGTAAAAGTTCACCATGCCCAGGAACTCCTGCAGCCCTCTGATCGTGCGGGGGCGTGGAAACCCCTTCACCGCCTCCACCTTGGCCGGCAGGGGGACGGCTCCGTGCCTGGTGACACGGTGCCCCAGAAAATCGATTATGGTGGCGCCGAACCGGCACTTTGCGGGGTTCACAATCAGGCCATGCTGGCCCAGGCGTTCGAAGAGCGTGCGGAGGTGGCGTAGATGCTCTTCGCGGGACGCGCTGGCGACGAGGATATCGTCCTGGTAGACGTAGACAAAATCCAAGTCGCGCAGGATGCTGTCCATCAGTCGCTGGAACGCCTGAGCCGCATTCTTCAGACCGAAGGGCATCCGCAGGAACTCGAAGAGTCCGAATGGCGTGATGACCGCCGTCTTCGGGACGTCATCCGGCCTGACGGGGACCTGATGGTAGCCGCGTATGAGGTCCACCTTCGAGTAGAAGGACATGCCCGCCAAACGGGCGGAAAAGTCCTGAATGTGGGGGACGGGGTAGCGGTCGGGAGTCGTGGCGTCATTGAGACGGCGATAGTCCCCGCACGGTCGCCATCCCCCGCCGGGCTTCGGCACGATGTGCAGCGGCGACGCCCAAGCGCTCTCTGAGCGCCGAACGATGCCGAGTCGCTCCAGGGTAGCGAACGCCGCTTTTGCCACCGCCAGCTTCGTCGGCTCGAGGCGGCGTGCCCGGGCGTAGACCGGTGGCCCGACGGTGGGGATGTGATGGGCCACCTCGTGCTTGACGGCCCCCGCCGAGAAGGTGGGCCGCGTGAGGGCCGGGAAGCCGGCGAGGAGGCGGGTGAATGCGTCCGCTGCCGGAAGCGTACAGACCAACGTGGCCGGAACCGAACCATTCGGCAAGCCGCTAGGCAAGCCGCTCGTTGAGCTGCTCGACGAGCTGGACAGCGCACAAGCGAGCGAGCTGAACGTCTCGGCCTGGACAAGACGTCTGCGGTTTACGTCGACCAGGAGCCCATTAGCGCACAGGAAGTCCGCGCCAAGCAGTGCCATGGGCACGTCGGCGGTGACGAACGTCCATCGGAAAACCTGCCCTCCGAACCGCAGAGAGAGGCAGCGTTTTCTGTACGTACGGATGGGCGTCCCGTTCGCGGCAAGCAGCGCGGGGCCCCCGCCCGCGGCGTGCTTGTCTGACGTGCCGGTGGGAACGACACTCACCTGCACTCCCGTGTCGCACAGGTAACGGCGCCCGGATAAGGTGTCCGTTATGAACAGCAGGCTGCTCGAACGGCCGGCGGTCATCGTCACTATTGAGCGCCGGCCCGGGCGTTTCCCGACCTGTTGAAGGAGCATGGCGGATGACATTGCCGAGCCTCGTGGCCAAACTTGGCGTGGAACCAGCACCAGGTGGTGGAGCTGGAGGAGTGTGGCTGGCTCCGCCAGGCCGGTGGAGTTGGCGGTTTTCGCCGCGGCGGTGGGCGGGGCGTGGCGGCGGTCACGAGGGGCGTATCAGCATGCTGCGTATGCTGTGGAAGCTGATGCTGTGGATCAGCAGCATCAGCCTCGAGGTCCGTGACGGCCGCGCCGACTCTTGCCCGCGTATCCGAAGCCGCGAAGTACCTGTCCGCCTCGGCTGCCAATGCTTGGGGTTCCGTTAGCCTGGTCCCGGCCAACGCGAGGCGAACCTGCGCTGGAAGTTGGCGACGGAAAAGCGCCCGGAATAGAGAACCGGGGGCTTCGTCGCCCAACAGTGACAGCATATGGTCCATTCTGACCGACGGGTGCGTGTCGCCGAGCTCGGGGAGATCCAGGAGGCGGTCGGCCCGTGCGTCGTCCGTGAGGCCGAACGTGGCTAGGAGTAGCCGCTTGAGTGCCTCGTACTTGTGGCCGTCCGGTGGGTGGCGAAGGACGGACACAACTCGAGCGGCCGTGCCGGGCCCGAGGGAGGCGATGACGTGGCAGTAGCGCATGTCGTCGTTGGTGAGGCGCCGAAGCTGAAATTGGGCTTCGGCTTGAACGAACCAGACTTCGGCCTGGGCCTCCCAAAATTCGGGAAGTTTAATCGCCATTGCCTTGTCGTTGGCCATTGCAATAGCGTCGTGTTCGGAAGGATCGCTACGGCAGATCCAACGTCGAGGTCACCATATAAAGCGCGATGCTGCGCGCGCTAATGCTTACGCAAAGAGCAAGCGGACAACGCGGTTCATAAAAGAGTCTTTATTCAAAGTACTCAAACTGCAGCACTAAGCTGCTCAGGGCTGCGCGCTCCGCGTATATCGTGAGGCCACGCCTCTCTCCCTGGCGTGGCCCATCCCCACTTGGTGTGCGGGGTGATGTCACCGCGTCAGTGCTTTCGTGTCCGCCACAGTATGAGCATATACATATGTGTACTATTTAAATCAGTTCATGTACAGACTGTAATAACTATCCAATATACAGTATGTTAATTCTGCTCTTTCTTTCTCCCACCCTTAATCCAATAATCCGTTCACCTGCAGGCTTTGCAGCACCTCCACAGCCATGGCGTCATACACCGTGACATCAAAGGCAGCAACATCCTCCTTAGCAGCCAAGGAGCCATCAAGTTAGTGGATTTTGGTCAGTCAATCAGCCTCTCATATCCTCATATGCATTAAACTATATGAAAATGTTTGCTTCAATGAAATGAGACTCCTTTTGTGAGTGTGTGCATGCTCTGCATGACATGTTTCACCACATGCTAGTTTTTCATGCTAGTTTCACCACAAACATTCTGAGCCGCTCACAATTTGAAAAAAAAAAATTTGATGCCAAGCATCGATGCCATTTAGCCATTTATCTTGTTAATTTTGTACATTGCTAGAATCAGTCTAATGAGTTGCAGTTTAAATGCATGAGAATATTTTGCTTTTATAATTAATTCAGCAGCATAACTTTTCAAATGCGTGAAGGACTACTCATTTTTCTAAATTTTGAAGATCTTACAACACCTTTCACAAATGAGTACATGTATGGCTCAAGGACATGATTTATTATCTTCCATATTTTGGACTTTTGTCATAACCACTGTGACGGCCTCCTGCAGCATCATGGGCTGCAACTTAAATTGGATAATACAATCAAATTTCGGAAATTGTAAGCACCAAACCAATGTTGCTTTAATTAAATAAATAAAAAACAAGATAAAAAATATCGGTCTGCAAATACCGTTTATCTACGTTATTCGATCTGTCACAACAGGAGTGTCAGCACAACCGAGTGGTGCACGAGTTCAGAGGAACACAGCAGTGGGAACGCCATTTTGGATGGCCCCAGAGGTATGGACTACCATCCGGTGTTGCCTTCATCTAATTACAATATTACAATCAGAGCTTCTAAATCGAATACTCCTCATGGGGAAAAACATTTATCAACCCTCTCAAGAAAGATCAGACAAAATATTTCAAATAGATGTTTTAGAGCTCACACTTTTTTGCCCCAGCACATGGGGACCACGAGTTGATAGCTTAACTACAAGGGCACTCGGTAGAGCGCATGCTTCCGCCTGGCTGAACACTTTGTTTTGTATCCCATTGATAGGCCAGATCTGCATCTGGACCTGAATCAAAAATCTAATCTGCTTGTTCTTCTCACCTATCCAACTCATCCACCAAGTTTTGTCATAATCCCTCCCCAACTTTTTAAAATATTTTACACTATGTATGGTTTTGGCCCCATCCCCCATTGGTGAAGAATCACTTTAAAACAGAATTTTTTTTCCTATCCAAATCCGGATCTTCACCAAAATCTAATAACTTCGTCATTGTTACACACAACCTGTCGACCAAGTTTCGTCCGAAACCGTCCATAAATTTTCAGATATTGTCCGATATATCCTGTTTGACCCTTTCTCTCAATGGTGAAGAATCACTTAAAAATTTATATAATCTTTATCCGGATCTTCACCAAAATCTAAACATTTCGTCCTGGTCACAACCCCAAACTGTCTTCCAAGTTTTTTTTTGTTTTTTTGTATTCAAGATCGAGGATCGTGTAACCTTAATGACCCCAAAAAAAAAACGGACACGTACGACGAAATAAAGGGAGTGGGAGACAAGATGAGAAGAGAGGGGGAAGCACACAAGTACAATATTTGAGAGCAGGGACATCGGGAGATCTGTGGGAGGGAGAGGGCTTGGGGGGAGGAGGCGTGGGAAAGGGGATGGGGGTGGGAGAGGTAAAAAAACACAAGTTTCGTCTGAATCCGTCCATAACTTTTTGAGATATCCTGCTCACACGGATAGACAAATAGGGGTGAACACACAACATCTGTCCACCTTCGGTGGCTCAAATATATCGTATTTTGTGCACCTTGTAATGAAAGAATAAGAAAATGAACGAATTAATTCAGCTGTAAAGTGCAGACTTTGTTATAAAGCAGTACTTTACAATGCCTGCTTTGTATAGGTGATAGCATGTGAGCAGCAACCAGAATACAGCTACGACAACCGCTGTGATGTGTGGTCTCTTGGCATCACGGCGATTGAGCTCGGAGATGGAGATCCTCCACTCGGCCATCTGCATCCCATGAGGGCACTCTTTAAAATCCCACGGTATGTCATGATAACGATCGTTGTAGCTGTGCTTTCTACAAATCTGCACACATTGACTGATGTGCTCCAAACATAAGAGATTAGCATCTAAATAAAAATGGCTGTAAATAATCCCCGTATTATCAAGAAATCTTCCAAAATTTCACTATAATTTTCAAAATCGTTATTTATTTTTCCATACACTTGCACAACGATATTTTGCTGCCATTGTATTTATTATAAAACAATATGTCACGACAGTACTTCAAAACCTCCTTTACGGCATCATATTTTTCAACATGTCTGCAAAATCCATACTTTGAAGGACCAAAAGATAGGCCTGAATGACATTGCCAAAAGATAGGCCTGAATGAATGTAAGATGAATGTTTGCATGTGTCCCACATGTAGCATGTCTCCAGCCGTCTGTATTTTCCTTTGAGGTTTTCAGAGTCAAATGAGTTCACGAATCTCACATTTACCATAAAGTAGTCACCAAAACTTTGCGAGTTGAGAGTTGTCATGAATTGTGATTCTTTTTCTTGTCGACCAATTTATTGATGATACACCTCAAATGATATAGGCACTTAATTTAAGGTTTAAAGAGGTAAATGCATGATTCATCATTTGTGGGTGATGATCATTCACGCTAAAATCATAAGAATGGTTTTCGGAGTTTGACGTTTGAAATCCTGCTCCATTGTCTTCTCCATTGTCAAATTCTACTGTTTGAAATCCCCATCTTGTCTCCCGCTCCCTTTATTATGTTTTTTTATGTTCCCGTTTGTTTTTTTGTGATTAATGTTAGCTCTTACACGAGCCTCGATCTTGTATACAAAAAAAGAATAAAAATAATTGCTGACATTTGGAAATCAAGTGAAAAATAACGTCGAAAAGGTTCGGCGTTTGTATGGACTTGACTTTTGTGTCTGCAGATACCATGTGGGTCCATCTCTTTATTACATTCTCAAAGATGGCGGAACTTTTGATCTCCCTCCCACCCCCACTCTCCCTTACACAACATGTACATAACGATCTGAACCCCTCTCACTCCTCCCTCCCCGACCTGTGCTAAATAATAAATATGCAATGAAACCATCTCCATCGTTACACAATGTATGCATCCACCCATTCTCACTCCCCTCTCCCATTGCATATGCACCAGACATATGCAGTAAATAGATGGCTCCGTTAAATGTTCTTGCTCCACCGTGCGTTTTACCTTCATAATAGGAAATCAATTCTTCACAAGAGAACATTCGCTGGTGTTTTATTCAGAACCTGCTTTTAACTCAGTACGACGTTGACAGTTGTAAAACTTCCACAAAACTGTTCAAATTGCCTTCATGAGCAAGACTAGTTCTTCATACTGCATTGATCCTATTGTCTGTTAGAAATTTTAAATTGATAGAAATGTTACAATATTGATAAAAATGGCTTATAAATAATGTTTCGAGAGAGGGGGAGAAAGAAAGAGGGAAGTCTCTCCAAAAATTAACGACTCAAGTTAGGGATGAATTATGGGTGCCTTGGGCCCTGGTCGGTAACCCAACCAACCCTCCTACTCCCTTCCCCATTCCTCAGTAATATACATCAGTGAGCTAAGTCTCAGTGCACTATACTTAGTATACATCAGTTCAAAGTCAGGTCTCTGTCTCAGGATATGTTCTTATTACTCCGCATGTGAGGAGGGGAAAAGTGTGGTTAACCAATTCGGTCACTTTGTCTGTCCGTCTGTCTGTCTGTCTGCAGACGTCGGTCTACGATTGATGAACCACTTAATTTCAATTGAATGTTATATTTTGAACACTGGAGAGCACAAATCGGAAAATTAATTGGAACATGAACCTACTGTTTAGCAGTACTTTGGCTCTGAATTTGGCAAATTGTACAGAATCTCACCCCGAGTGCACATGCGTACAGTGGGGTAAGGTAATTTTCTTAGTCTGCCTGTCTGACAGTCAAACAAAATTGGAAATCATTCCAAACAGGAAGCTCATTGTTTTTAGGAACATCATAAAAGACACAAACAACAAGCACAAATAATTAATCTTACATGTTAAATAAGGTGGTGTAAAACACGGCGCATCAACCGCGGTAAACTGTTTTTTTTTTCCTACAAACTCTTATTTTATTTCGATTGAATTATATATGTGGACACTGTAGAGCATGAATCGCCTTCTTGGCACTTTCAAAAACCTTCTGTTTAGTAGTACTTTGACAAAATGTTACACCATTTTTCGCTATCTCGACCAATCGAATTTACTGCTCTCTCAGTGTTGGGGAATATCGAGATCCAGACAAAATTGCGGCTCATCATAAATATATATATAGTGCTCGGAAACACAAAGCAAGAGTTTAAAAGACCCTTCCCATGTCCTTTTTCCCAATAATGCATGGGGTAAGGTGTTCTCTGAACTTTCGCGTTGATGCTATGACGATGCTCCTTTAATATTTTATGTTCTTAAAAAAAACGAAACCCTACATAAAAAACAACAATGCTTTGATGAAAAAATCGTTATATTTTGAAACGAAATTGACAATAACAACTTAGAACAAGACAGCACAATTTAATGGAAAGACCATCATTGCCATTTGCATTCCAAGGTGCAGGCAGTTTCTCCACAGAAACCATTACACATCTTTTTTTTTTTTTTTTCTATACTGAATCGAGGCTCGTGAAAGAGCTGACAACCGCGAGGGAAAGACAAAGACAGCACATGGGGACCACGAGGGAAAGACAAAGACAGCACATGGGGACCACGAGGGAAAGACAAAGACAGCACATGGGGACCACGAGGGAAAGACAAAGACAGCACATGGGGACCACGAGGGAAAGACAAAGACAGCACTGGGGGACCGCGAGGGAAAGACAAAGACAGCACATGGGGACCACGAGGGAAAGACAAAGACAGCACATGGGGACCGCGAGGGAAAGACAAAGACAGCACATGGGGACCACGAGGGAAAGACAAAGACAGCACATGGGGACCACGAGGGAAAGACAAAGACAGCACTGGGGGACCGCGAGGGAAAGACAAAGACAGCACATGGGGACCACGAGGGAAAGACAAAGACAGCACATGGGGACCACGAGGGAAAGACAAAGACAGCACTGGGGGACCGCGAGGGAAAGACAAAGACAGCACTGGGGGACCGCGAGGGAAAGACAAAGACAGCACATGGGGACCGCGAGGGAAAGACAAAGACAGCACTGGGGGACCACGAGGGAAAGACAAAGACAGCACATGGGGACCACGAGGGAAAGACAAAGACAGCACTGGGGGACCACGAGGGAAAGACAAAGACAGCACTGGGGGACCACGAGGGAAAGACAAAGACAGTACAGTGGGACCACGAGGGAAAGACAAAGACAGCACATGGGGACCACGAGGGAAAGACAAAGACAGCACATGGGGACCACGAGGGAAAGACAAAGACAGCACATGGGGACCGCGAGGGAAAGACAAAGACAGCACATGGGGACCACGAGGGAAAGACAAAGACAGCACTGGGGGACCACGAGGGAAAGACAAAGACAGCACTGGGGGACCACGAGGGAAAGACAAAGACAGTACAGTGGGACCACGAGGGAAAGACAAAGACAGCACATGGGGACCACGAGGGAAAGACAAAGACAGCACATGGGGACCACGAGGGAAAGACAAAGACAGCACATGGGGACCACGAGGGAAAGACAAAGACAGCACATGGGGACCGCGAGGGAAAGACAAAGACAGCACATGGGGACCACGAGGGAAAGACAAAGACAGCACTGGGGGACCACGAGGGAAAGACAAAGACAGCACTGGGGGACCACGAGGGAAAGACAAAGACAGCACATGGGGACCACGAGGGAAAGACAAAGACAGCACTGGGGGACCACAAGGGAAAGACAAAGACAGCACTGGGGGACCACGAGGGAAAGACAAAGACAGTACAGTGGGACCACGAGGGAAAGACAAAGACAGCACATGGGGACCACGAGGGAAAGACAAAGACAGCACATGGGGACCACGAGGGAAAGACAAAGACAGCACATGGGGACCGCGAGGGAAAGACAAAGACAGTACAGGGGGACCGCGAGGGAAAGACAAAGACAGTACATGGGGACCGCGAGGGAAAGACAAAATCAGCACATGGGGACCGCGAGGGAAAGACAAAGACAGTACAGTGGGACCACGAGGGAAAGACAAAAACAGCACATGGGGACCGCGAGGGAAAGACAAAGACAGTACAGTGGGACCATGAGGGAAAGACAAAGACAGTACAGGGGGACCGCGAGGGAAAGACAAAAACAGCACATGGGGACCGCGAGGGAAAGACAAAGACAGTACAGTGGGACCACGAGGGAAAGACAAAAACAGCACATGGGGACCGCGAGGGAAAGACAAAGACAGTACAGTGGGACCACGAGGGAAAGACAAAAACAGCACATGGGGACCGCGAGGGAAAGACAAAATCAGTACATGGGGACCGCGAGGGAAAGGCAAAATCAGCACATGGGGACCGCGAGGGAAAGACGAAGACAGTACAGGGGGACCGCGAGGGAAAGACAAAGACAGTACATGGGGACCGCGAGGGAAAGACAAAATCAGCACATGGGGACCGCGAGGGAAAGACAAAGACAGTACAGGGGGACCGCGAGTGAAAGACAAAAACAGCACATGGGGACCGCGAGGGAAAGACAAAGACAGTACAGTGGGACCACGAGGGAAAGACAAAAACAGCACATGGGGACCGCGAGGGAAAGACAAAGACAGTACAGTGGGACCACGAGGGAAAGACAAAAACAGCACATGGGGACCGCGAGGGAAAGACAAAATCAGTACATGGGGACCGCGAGGGAAAGACAAAATCAGCACATGGGGACCGCGAGGGAAAGACAAAGACAGTACAGTGGGACCGCGAGGGAAAGACAAAAACAGCACATGGGGACCGCGAGGGAAAGACCATTTCATCAAATGATTTCATCAAAGCATCTAACATTACATTGGTCTTTTCCAAGATTTTTTGTTGGGTAAACTCGTCAATGATTTTCGATAAGTCAAGTCCTCTCGGTACTTCACTCTCGATGCTCATGATTGAAAGACTAGGTTCCTGACATCATCCTTTGTACGTTTTAGTTTTGAGAAGGACCGCTCACCATCGCCATTGTGATTCGATACCATCATCGACAGATCTATCTGAAGATCTAGTTCAGTGTTAGGAAATGTTTGGGTGAGGGTATGTGTGTCGAGGAATTGGTACATTCTCAGTTCTGCTGACTTAGTTTATTTGCGTGAGGTTTGAAGCTATGTTGACGATGCCAGCAAGGTAGAAAACTGGATAAATTCACTTTAAATTGTAGGTTCCAGGTCGTTGGGATGGGAGTCGGCAAGATTTTCTGCAGCTTGCTTGATCTCATGAGTCGAGATAGAGGCTAGCTTGTGCAGGAATCCAAACTTGCAGTTGATTTCCTTGTATGCTTCAACATAGTGTTCCAAGGCACTCATTAGATGATCAATGATGACAAGGAACACTTCTGTCTGGAATTTCTCTTTTGGTGATGACAGCACATCTCCATCGTCAAAGGAGTGGTTGCGCATCAGGACACGCCTCGATGAATTGTAGTCGTTATGGCCACACAGTTTCATAAATTAAATAACTAACCCACCAATAAGTTAATCCGCCCCTGCATGGGGGCTCCCTTTAGTCTTTGGCCAAGGGCGACCGCCCCATCCACCAACCCCTTAATCCGTCATTGCTCCAAAGTAATGTTGTTCAAGCCTGAATTTAAAATCTTCAGTCTTTTCAAAGAAGAGAGAACAACAACCTCTAGGGAAAAGCTGCTGTGTTATTCTATCAGATGTACGGTTGGGTGTTACATGACTTGTTAAGTGTGTGTTGTGCTTTTCGTGTTTGTATAGGATGCATTGCAGACTGGATGGGGATATTGAGTTTTCCTGTGTTTAGATTTTCTTGTAGTTGCTTATACAATCACACTCATCACATATTGGACAAACTATGAGTGCTCATTGTGTTTAACAATATAGAGCAAGGTATATAGAGTCATCAATTGCATTTTCTCACTCCAGGAACCCTCCGCCGAGTTTGCGGCAGCCCGAGCTTTGGTCGCATGAATACAATGAATTCATTTCCCGGTGGGTAACAATTTATATATGAGATTTGGAAGCTCTGTTTTGTTGAAAGACAAATGGCCAGCCTCTCATGCTAAGGTTGCATCAAACTTGCCTGTTGTTTCTATGCATTGTTAAGCACAATAAATAGTCCCATTGGTTAAAGAGTTTAATTATTGGAATTCAAAACGGAGTTTTGTGCACAAGGGATCCCAGCAGTACAGGAAAGGGACCATATACTTTATATGTACACTATGGGGGAGGAGAGTGAGTGGATTGAGTGGGGAATAAAATCATGGATTAAAATAGAGAAAAGAAAACGGATAGTAGAGACACGGGGAGTATGGAGGTGACTTGGGGAGAAAATAAAAACAGACGGCGTTTGGAGGAAATATGAGTAAAAGGAGGGATGTCTGCAGCTGTAGAGGAACCCAGGTAGGGATTGAAACAGCAAGGGGATTACCTTGCGTAGCTTTTCTGAGCTGCGTTATGTTGCTTTCTTTGGCTAGAGAAACAGCAAAAGGGGGGTTAATTGTAAAGATTCTAGCCACCTGGGGAAAACTGATTAGTGAGAGTTGATTGGTTATTTTCTTCAATTACAGGTGAGAGACGTGATTAGGTCTTGATATTCATCTAATGACTGCTACTGACATTGCATGAAGTACATGTTTGTAAGCCTCATTGGTACCTGTTTCTGTATACACTGTCGCTGATGAACTCGCCAATAAGCTATGAAACTGGTCGGGGTTGATGGGAGGCGTGTAGCATTGAGTTTCTCATGTTTGTACAAATTGTGAATGTCTGCAGCTATAGAGGAACCCATGTAGGGTTTGAAACAGCAAAGAGTTACCTTGTGTGGCTTTTCTTGGTTGATTTATGTAGCTTTATTTGGCGAGAAGAGCAGGGTGGTTAATTATAAAGATCTTAGCCACCTGGGGATAATTGATTAGGTGTGAGCTCATTGGTTGCTCCCTCCAATTACAGGTGAGAGACATGATTTTGTCTTCATATGCATATATTTTTTCATACTTGGGCTAAGGTTCGTAATAGAGCTGACAAACACACACACACACACACACACACACACACACACACACACACACACACACACACACACACATACACACACACATACTGATGAGACAAACACTTTACATAGCCACTGAGCTTGGGAGAAGTGCCTTGCTATCGTCACTTCCCACGATACGGTACCAGTGACGTCATAACAATGGTGCTGCTTTTCTCACCGTACTCAGCGGGGCATTTCCTCAAGCGGATGCCATCCAATGGGGATTGTCTGTGCTCTATCCTTTTCAAGCAAGGAAGCAGCACGCACCATTTTCAAAGTCTTTGGTATGACTTGAGACACGGTCCAAACCTGATGGGTGTTTTTCAGGAGACACCATCTCCTTACTGGATGGCCGTTGGCTCCCTACGGGGGCTCATCCACCCTTTTGCAGGTGTTGTTATTAGTCCCCTGCCGGTGTACACCGGAGGGGACTATAGGTTTGCACGCCGTCCCTCCGTCTGTCCGTCCGTCAGTCCGTCAGTCAGTCAGTAAGTACAGTATACTTCCGTTCGACCACTCGAACCGCCATTTGGATACCAGGTGTGAGGGAGTACTAGTACGAGTACCTTCCTGTACTCCCTCCACCCTTAACCCGCACTATTTAATTGTCTATTTGTGTAATATATTATTTCAACAGTGTTGTACATTGATTTGTTTAATTTTTGTCTTTAATATGTGTTTAAGTTAAGCCATGGTGGCCCAATTTTTTCCCCTGGGAATGTATTCTCCATTACAACACCATGTACATGAGAATATCACATCCGAATAACATCGTTTTACATAAAGTCACAGTTTTTAGGAATGCATCCACGACATAAATCAGCAACTGGCTTTATATATTATCCTCCAAAAAGGTAAATAAGATATTTTAAACTGTCAAATAAACTATGGAGTCACAATTGTGAGGTTTATTAATTATGCGTATGCAAAGAAAGAGGATGGAGAAAAGAAACCCAATCAGACACCTGGACATGCAACATATACTGTAATGTTACAATTATTATCACCTGAACTGATCAGCAATCCTGTACATGTCACCTTGATATCATGTCTCCTGCAGAATCTGCGTACATGTCATAGAGGTGGATGTTATTATTATAATTAATCAATGTGATATTCGATTTTTGGTGCACTGGTCAACAAATTACCATTTTATTATCAGAATCTATTTATCCCCATCCTGCAATTAGCTGCTCAACTCAAATCCTCACCACCCTCTACTTTTCATGTCCTGCGTGCAATGAAAGTCTGGCCTTCACCACCTGATTATGTATGCCTCTCATTGGACATACCCTATGCGAACTGTTGGTATACCCAATGGCAATGTGCAACAGTCTCAAATCATTTGTTCTGTTGTTTTCACTAATCATTGGTTCCATCGTTGCTTCAACATATATTTGTATTCTCAATGATAAAATAATGATAATAATGACCTCCGGTACCAAAGGTGGATGGAGGTTATGTTTTCACCCCTGTTTGTCTGTCCGTTTGTTTGTGAACAAAATATGTCAAAAAGTTGTGGACAGATTCGGACGAAATTTTGCAGAGATGTAGCGTATGTGACAAGGACGAAATGATTAGATTTTGATGAAGATCCGGATTCGGATCCGGCTACTATAATTTTTAAAGTGATTCTTCACCATTGGGAGATCGGGCCAAAAACGATACATAGCACGATATCTCGAAAAGTTGTGGACGGATTTGGACGAAACTTTGTGGACAGGTTGGGTGTCTGACAAGGACTAAAAGATTCGATTTTGGTGAAGATCTGAATATTGAATCGGATATGAGAATTATTTAATTTTCAAGTGATTCTTCACCATTGGGAGATGGGGCCAAAAACGATACATAGCAGGATATCTTTAAAAGTTGTGGACGGATATGGAGGAAACTTTGTGGACAGGTTGGGTGTCTGACAAGGACTAATAGATTCGATTTTGGTGAAGATCTGAATATTGATTCGGATATGAGAATTATTTAATTTTTAAGTGATTCTTCATTATTGGGAGATTGGGGGCAAAAACGATAGAAAGCACGATATCTCAAAACGTTGTGGACGGATATGGAGGAAACTTTGTGGACAGGTTGGGTGTCTCACAAGGACTAATAGATTCGATTTTGGTGAAGATCTGAATATTGATTCGGATATGAGAATTATTTAATTTTTAAGTGATTCTTCATTATTGGGAGATTGGGGCAAAAACGATACATAGCACGATATCTCAAAAAGTTGTGGACGGATATGGAGGAAACTTTGTGGACAGGTTGGGTGTCTCACAAGGACTAATAGATTCGATTTTGGTGAAGATCTGAATATTGATTCGGATATGAGAATTATTTAATTTTCAAGTGATTCTTCACCATTGGGAGATAGGGCCAAAAACGATACATAGCAGGATATCTTTAAAAGTTGTGGACGGATATGGAGCAAACTTTGTGCACAGGTTGGGTGTCTGACAAGGACTAATAGATTCGATTTTGGTGAAGATCTGAATATTGATTCGGATATGAGAATTATTTAATTTTTAAGTGATTCTTCATTATTGGGAGATTGGGGCAAAAACGATAGAAAGCAGGATATCTCAAAAAGTTGTGGACGGATATGGAGGAAACTTTGTGGACAGGTTGGGTGTCTGACAAGGACTAATAGATTCGATTTTGGTGAAGATCTGAATATTTAATCGGATATGAGAATTAGTTAATTTTCAAGTGATTCTTCACCATTGTGAGATGGGGCCAAAAACGATACATAGCAGGATATCTTTAAAAGTTGTGGACGGATATGAAGCAAACTTTGTGGACAGGTTGGGTGTCTGATAAGGACTAATAAATTCGATTTTGGTGAAGATCTGAATATTGTTTCGGATATGAGAATTATTTAATTTTTAAGTGATTCTTCATTATTGGGAGATTGGGGCAAAAACGATAGAAAGCAGGATATCTCAAAAAGTTGTGGACGGATATGGAGGAAACTTTGTGGACAGGTTGGGTGTCTGACAAGGACTAATAGATTCGATTTTGGTGAAGATCTGAATATTGAATCGGATATGAGAATTAGTTAATTTTCAAGTGATTCTTCACCATTGGGAGATGGGGCCAAAAACGATACATAGCAGGATATCTTTAAAGTTGTGGACGGATATGAAGCAAACTTTGTGGACAGGTTGGGTGTCTGATAAGGACTAATAGATTCGATTTTGGTGAAGATCTGAATATTGATTCGGATATGAGAATTATTTAATTTTTAAGTGATTCTTCATTATTGGGAGATTGGGGCAAAAACGATAGAAAGCAGGATATCTCAAAACGTTGTGGACGGATATGGAGGAAACTTTGTGGACAGGTTGGGTGTCTGACAAGGACTAAAAGATTCGATTTTGGTGAAGATCTGAATATTGATTCGGATATGAGAATTATTTAATTTTTAAGTGATGCTTCACTATTGGGAGATTGGGGCAAAAACGATACATAGCAGGATATCTCGAAAAGTTATGGACGTATTTGGATGAAACTTGGTGGAGAGGTTGGGTGTGTGTGATAAGGAAGAATCGATTCAATTTTGGTAAAGATCCAGATCCGGATCCGGCTGGTAGAAAATTTTAAGTGATTCTTCACCATTGGGAGATGGGGCCAAAAACGATACAAAGCAGGATATGTCAAAATGTTGTGGATGGATGATTTTGATTAAATGTGATTCTCTATTGTGATTTTCTGGTCTCCTCTCAGATACAAAACGTAAACTGTTCACCTGGTGGAGGTATGCTCTCCACTGAGTTCCGTTCTAGTTTTATTTTGTTTTTGTCTATTGAGATGAACATTTGTGCAAAATGCATATCAACATTTTTATGTGCCTCGTACATGTATTTGTTTGGGCATTTGTCTTTCCCAATTCACCAGACCTCAGCAAATGCACTGACGCCATCTGGGCCTGTCGTAAAATGGGAATTGAGGTTTGCCAGAAACCTCTGCACCTTCTCAAATGCTGTTTCATTCTCTTTGCATCCATTAGGTGCTTAGTGAAAGACTATGAGTGCCGTCCTCGTGCATATGACCTGTTAAAGGACCAGATGGTGGCTCGAGTGAATGGACAAGAGCATCAGTTGGCTCATCAGCTGGCAGAGCTAGTGGACCTCCACCAGCACATGGGGAGCATCCCGAGAATAAGGTACCATTTGACAGCATGAAACTGTACACCGATCCGCTTTGTTAAATATTATACAGTATAACAAAATTAGGGTAATTCCACCCACCTCTAGACATCATTAAGTGAAGCTCATGGGTATGCCAATGCATCTTAGCCGAGTGCAAATCCCATGAAACAATCAAAGATAACCAATCTCATCCTCATGCACAATTGTAGGCCTGTCATCTCCATTTCTCCAGCAGGACATTTTAATGTGTACGTGCACATGAGCTGCATGTTCCTGAGATAGGTCACACAAAAGCATATTTATTTCGTCATTGGATGGCCTTTGGTTGCCGTCATGTTTGGTTTATGTGGCCTTTTAATCTGCAACGGGTTCCATATTTTCCGACATCAGCAGGTTGCAGGCTGAGCGAGTTTTGCGGGCTGGGCATTGGGACATCATATGTACTTACTGTAAGGCAGGGCGGGACTACCGGTGAGAATGTTAGTATGCATGATCAGTCACGCCGGCCCTCGTAAAACTGTAGTCTGAAGAGGCCACGCAGCTGAAATATTTTGATTTTCTTGGTTGCACTCGACCAATTGTGCCTCCCGTGGCTGAAATATTGTACACCTGAACCATGATCTTAATTAAAAGTTCTTTTTATCTGATTGCACCTTTGCATCTGATTGCACGATTGCACCTTCCCCCCTTCCCCCCCTTCTTCCCGCCCTACCCCCCTTCCCCCGACCCCCCTTCCACCCGCTCCCCTTCTCCCGCCTCCTCCCCCATCCCCCCACTCCCCCCTCCCCCCCTACCCCCCTAGCTCCTCCTCCTCCGCCCTCCCCCGGCAACGCCGGGTACGTCTGCTGGTATATATATTGTTACAGACGTGGCTTAGATGTTATTTACCGAGCGGTTTTGGTATGACCACGTCTGCACAAGATTATACTCGATATTATACCCGAACGTTGACTAGTCGCGCGATGCTAGGTCAATGAAGGAACAGACACACGGCTGGGATTAAAATGACGACACCAGGGATACGGTTCTCAAGACCTCCGGAGGAGATTATATTCGTGCGAAAGGTCAGATTACAGGGACGAGAGGTACAGCACAGAAAGGTGGGCACTTAGACACAACCTTATATTAACCCCAACAGACGACAGGCAAACGGGACAAGGCTGACTCACACGGGGATTGATAGCAGGAAAGCGGGTATCGATGGCTCCAGGTGCACCTGGGCTCAGGGCAGAATCGACCCGGTTCGGTCCGGTCCAAAGATGCGGGGAGGTATCGTCGCGCTGGGGGTGGCGGTGGCTTCCTCTGCTCTCCGTAGTTCAGGCGCATCTGACGTCACGTCCGCTACGTGGCCGCGTATATCCGGCGGGGAGTGACACGCCCTCAGCTCGTCAGCTCCGCCTCGTGGAATCGGCACGTTGCTTCTCATTGGGTGCGTGCGGGGGGGGTTACCGGCTCCGCCCCTGACGAGGAGCTGACAAGGAGCCCCTTCGTGGTAACCCCGTGGAGCGCATGGTCTGGAGCGCATCGTCTGGAGCGCATTGTCGATGGCGGCGAACCGAGCCGGTGGGAGGACGCACACTCCCCCCCGCGC
Source organism: Myxine glutinosa (assembly GCF_964187855.1). Lineage (NCBI taxonomy): Eukaryota > Metazoa > Chordata > Myxini > Myxiniformes > Myxinidae > Myxine > Myxine glutinosa. Next base: position 157,734,087 of record NC_136267.1, on the reverse strand, counting down.
AGCGCCCCTCTGTTGTTGTAGACGGGGAAGAAGATGGGAGGAGGTACGGGAAAGGTCCTAAACTCACTACTGGTGCCATATAATCACATTCTGGTGCAACGAAGAGTCATAATTAATGGAAACGAGGCCTTAACTGACATAGACTAAGAATAACTAGCAAGATGTCCGAAAGTTGTCTACGTGTGATGCGGTGGACCTGGGCACGACATTTAATGGGGGAAAAAGGGGAAGGTCGGCTCTACTGATTGTTGTTTACAGACAATGGGACTAGGGAATGGGGGATTGGGGATAGTTGGGGAGTATTGGGGAAAATAGGGGAATATTTACAAGCGGATATGGAGGCCAAATTCCATATTCGCAACATTGCACCCTTCTCTACCCTCGGGGCGTCCCGACCCGATAAATTTTTACCTACTTTAGTGTGGCACGCAATGTAGTTCCCTCTACTATTAACTCTACCCTGAGTGCGACAGTTTTACAGATATTCACAAATGAGTAAATATGTCCCCCTGCGACGTTGCACCCTTCTCCTCACAGAAACACACCCACAGGATAACCGAATCCGGAAAGAATCCTCAAACTAAACATACAGCCGGTAGGGAGCATTATTTACACAAGACTACGCTGATATTTACACTACGATCCAGGACCTGTTTTTGGAGGAACACATGCAGATGTTATGCATAGAGAGAGCACGCATGCTAGCATCGATACACCAACCCACGAGTGCTCTGTGGCCTACGGCCTTTAATAATGTGCAGAGCACCCCTTCCAAGCATCAAGCACCACCCCATCACACAGTGAGCACCATCCGGTGCACCAATAAAGTGTCTATAAATCACCGGTGGTGTCGCAGCCGGCCGATGTTCTGCCGCTGGTCTTGCCTTCGTGTGGTGCACTTGGCCTTCTTACTTCTTTTAAACAAAATAAAGAAAGGCGCCAACCGCGTCCATTTCTTTATTGTGGCCGTCAGGGGGCCAACTGTTAGTGGTTCACCTGTTTGGCATAGGTGCCACGTTGACCCATAGGTCCTTCCACGGGTGGTGCTTGGCCGCAAAAGAGCTGCGGTCCATTGTGGGTGGCCACAAACATTGCGGTCCATATGGTGTATCGATCCAAGCAGCAAGCAGCGAAAGTGCAGGCCCACAACTGCGAAGCCAGCACCTCTCTCTCCTCTCTCTCTGCCCCAAAACCAGATCCTCGGAGGTGGGAGACAAAAGAAGCAGACAAGTGAGTAAGGTGGTAAGGGCGCAAAAGTGCACGCAATGCAAGGTAATGCACACTGGGGGCACATGGGAACCAGGTGAGACAGGTACGTTCCTACCGTACGCCCCCCCACCCCACCAGGTAACCTACATGGCCCCTCCCTTACCCCTTACTGTATCCACAAAACACAACACTACCCATAAACATCTACTTTACAAATCAACAAACATCCCTACTGTCTTCCCCGTTCCTCCCATATACCAAATTCGTCTTCTCTCCCTCCTAACCAATCAAATTTGCTATTCCCAACTCTCATCAAAATTTGCCATCTCCAACTGCACATCAAAATTTGCCATTACCAATTCATCATCAGTCCCTCCTAGGGAGGGAGAGATGGAATCACCCCAATGTCTCATCCACGTCGTGATGCGTCTCACAAATCCACACAGCAATTCTCATTTCCTGCAACAAAACAAAGAAAACACAGGTGTGGAGTCATCATCATCACCACAGGCAAGTGGCTGCGTATGGTGCGACAGGTTCATCAATCCTAACTATTTCCTAAGTGACTTTAACAACTTTACACTACCCGGGGTCTTTCTCCGGCCAAACCATTGGCCCTCTTACACTATGGGTTCTAAAAACCAATTCCCATTGGCCAAACTGTGGTGCTCTTCAATTTGGGGTCTCACTCCCCCGATTCATCTCCCGGTGCCCTCGCACAATTTCTGGGCTGTGGCGTGTACCTCTCCCAGTGGGTCTACCCACCTGCACACCTCCACCACTGCAGTTGCCTCCGAGCTTACCTGCTCCTTACCCTAACCTAACTACCTGGGGAAGGCCCTCTGGCACTCTCCCCACTCGGTGCCCTCTCTGGCACGGGGCTGCCCGATCCACACCCGGGATCCTCAGGCACCCACTCACAACTACCGGCTCCCAGAGCCCACCTGCGGCCTCACCTGGCCGACATCCTCACAGTGGTGGAGTGCCCAACCAACTACACACACTAACAGGCTACACGCCCAGCCATTTCCACAACACTAATGCACCCATTCACAACACCATTCTGCAACCGCACCACAAATGCCAATATCCAACCACAATTTACCTATACCCTCTACCTAACACTTACACTACCCGCCCCGGATATCCGTGATGGGGGTCCACTCTTCCCCCATTCACACCTTCGCACCATGCACACCACTCCGTACCACTTACTCCAACTCTCTCCACACACCTGTACCTGCACACCTGTGCTCTCACACCTGGTGCCACCTGCACCCTTCTCTCCCCAAGCGCATTCGCGCTGATCCACAACACTCACGACTCACACACTGCTCCACACACCTGTCCAGTTGCACACCTGTGCAATCACACCTGTCCAGTTCTCACACACACGGCATCATCTCAGCTAACTACTCCCTTCTGAAACTTGCGCTTCCCAGTCGTCCCTTTAAACTATTGCGCTCCCTCGTCATTATCATCCACACTAATCTACCTGCGTCCCCACTACAGGTATCAGTCACTAACTAAACTTAACGTCACCTAATGTCATCTTCGCTAGATCCCTACACACCATATCCTAACCCACCCGGGCTAGTTTCCACTGCCATCAACCCCATAAGCTATTGCGCATTTGCCCCACATGGGAAGGGTGGCAGGGATGCCACCCTTACCCACCGGGCCTATCGCTCCTCTATCAATCTTGCACATCAAATTTCCACAAATCAAAAATTTGCCAATCACTACCCATCATCTGCCAATCACTACTGCCAATCCCTTGCCAATCATCAAATTTTGTTTTTCTCTAATTTTGGGGCCAAAACACTAACCTCATCACCCAGTCTACTCACTAATACCTCTCGGTGCGCCAATTCCTGTCCAAAGCCCGGCTTCGTAAAGCCAAGCAATGGATGCTGGTTGTTTTGTGCCGGCGGCTGGATGCGTCCGGCATTCGGGGCAGGGACGGGGGCTTACCCGGGCCGAGATCCCACGCACCACCTCGGCGTGGAGCCATCCAATGTCCCGATCTCGACCTGCCGGCACGTCTCAACAAAACGTGGTCGCCATGACGACCCTTCCTATCCAGCTGCCCGCTCCACCTAGTGGAGCACGGACGCGGCCGTTCAAAGCGAGGCCCGGCACGCACCGAGGGCCCGCTTCGGCTAAAAGTCGACCTAACCTCTAACCTGGTTACCGTCGATGCTTCACCTGGATTCTTACACCCCGCAGCCCGTTCCTTGCTCACACATCCAGCCGTCTCCATGCTCCTCGTACCTTTCCTTACACACCTCGGTACTCTCATTCCACTCACAGCCTTGGTCACACACCTGACCACCGAACACTTTGGCACACATTCGTTGGTAGCACACCTCACCAACACACCTCTTCGCACCCCCTCCTCGGTCACCTCCTCTGTGACAATCACAGGTGTGCTCTCATTCGGACACCCAACCACGTGCCTCACCACCAACTCCAGCGTGCATTCCCACTCACGCTCTACCATTTCAGGTGTGCATCCTTCCATCCCAGGTGTACATCCTCGCTCACCTGTCACAACCAACTCACTCTCCTTGTCACTCTCACTACTCTCACCTCCATTCTTGACAGCGCACTCACCCTTACTCTTGACAGCGCACTCTTTCCTCATGCACCTGTCCGTCACACACCTTTCTCGCGCACACTCTCCCGTTACACCCTCTGTAACACCCACCACAGGTGCGCATTCTTCCTTGCCTTTGACAGCGCACTCTTTCCCCATGCACCTGTCCGTCACACACCTTCCTCGCGCACACTCTCCCGTCACACCCTCTGTAACACTCACCACAGGTGTGCATTCTTCCTTGCCTTTGACAGCGCACTCTTTCCCCATGCACCTGTCCGTCACACACCTTCCTCGCGCACACTCTCCCGTCACACCCTCTGTAACACTCACCACAGGTGTGCATTCTTCCTTGCCTTTGACAGCGCACTCTTTCCCCATGCACCTGTCCGTCACACACCTTCCTCGCGCACACTCTCCCGTCACACCCTCTGTAACACTCACCACAGGTGTGCATTCTTACTTGCCTTTGACAGCGCACTCTTTCCCCATGCACCTGTCCGTCACACACCTTCCTCGCGCACACTCTCCCGTCACACCCTCTGTAACACTCACCACAGCACGCTTCCATGTGCTCCCTCGCACACGCGCTACGACCGACTCACTCTCGCCAGCACCCTCACTCCTTGGCACACACTTTTTCCTCACACACCCCAGAGTCGGACTTTCTCGCACACCTCCTTTTTCGCACACCAGACCTGTCGCACACTTCACCAATGGCCTCTCACGAACACCCGGGTCTATCTCGACCCCCAAGCTTCTTAAATCACCTGGCGCATCATACGCACGACCATATTGGTCACCACTTACACCGGGTCCTCTTCCTCTTCGCTTCTCCTCCATCACCTGCGAATCCCTCATCCGGTTAATGAGCACATCATCACGATCCAGACACAGACTTTGGACCAATTCTTTTATCTCCTCTTTTATCTCTTTCTTATCCCCTCTCCGTCGCTTCTTAATTTCGCTCACCCCTTCTTCCACTTCTTCTATTTTCTGCTTCACCTCTTTTATTCCCCGGTACGTCTCCTCAAGTTCGTCCTCTAAGGCTACCTTGACCGTTTCCATGTGCGTCCTCACCTGCCGGTCCTTCGTCTCCATTACCTCTATCACCTCGTCCAACCTCGTTGTCAGTCCCTCACGTACCATCTGACATTCCCTCTTCGTCGCTACCAAGTCATCTTTTAGTTCTCTCTGTGTCGCTTTTAAACCTCCTAATACCGCAGTGTTCCTTTGAACCTGCTCCACTAACTCCGTCTGTCCCACCGTCAGCTGCTCCACCTCCTGCGTCAGGTCCTCTATGCCCCCTTGTAACTTTACAGTCCCCTTTCTCACCTCCTTCTCCATGTGCTCCTTACAGTGCCTCACCTCCTCGCGCACTCCTCCGACCTCCTCACTCACTCCTCTCCTGATCTCCTCTCCCATCACTTGCATCTCCTGCCCAGATGCCACCCTCATCTGCTCCATTTCCTCCCTGTGAGCATCCAGTTTGGTTTCTACCCCCATTCTGACCCCCTCTATCTGCTGCCCCATTTGGTTAACTTCCCTTTCCGCTTGGTCCCTCATGTCCCTCAATTTGCCTTCCATGGTGTTTTCTAACCCCTCTAACCCTTTTTGCATCCCTTCCATTTGATTCTCTTGAGCGGCCATTCTGTTTTCTACCCCCGTTAACCCCTCCTGTATTTCCCCTAATCTATCGTCTAATTTCCCAAATTTCATGTCTAATCCCTTAAAATTATTGTCTAATCCCTCACTGGTACCCCTCGCTTCGTCCCTCATTACCCCTATTTTGCCCTCCAATCGCTCACCCTGAGCATCCATCCGGTTCCCCATTACCCCCATTTGGTCCTCCAATCGCTCACCCTGAGCATCCATCCGGTTCCCCATCCGCTCACTATCAGCCCTCATTCCCATCATTATTCTGCTTTCCATTTCTTCATTATTCTTGTCCATAAGGGCCTTCATTTGCATAAAAAACAAGTTCAAATCCACCGGGGGCGCTGCCACGGTCGCTGGCGCGGTGATCAGCGAGGCGCCATTTTGCGCGCCCGCTTCTTCGTGCGTGACGGCGCTATTTTGCGAACCTGCCGCCCTCACTGCTTCGCTCTCCTCCTGTCCCTCATTTTGGTCCTGGATCGACCCTACCTCTCTCTCCTCTACCGGACCCCAGCTGTCTTGATCCGCCATAGCGCGACTTTCAAAATTCGGTTTTTTTTTTTATTTTCGTAAAACAAATTCAAATTTCGGCCGTTATAATTTCGCGCGGGAAACGCGCTCCGAATCGATTCTAACTGTTACAAATTTGGGCCTAATAAATTTAGTCCCGGGTTCGAATTCCACTCCTCGACACCAATTGTTACAGACGTGGCTTGGATGTTATTCACCGAGCGGTTTTGGGATGACCACGTCTGCACAAGATTATACTCGATATTATACCCGAACGTTGACTAGTCGCGCGATGCTAGGTCAATGAAGGAACAGACACACGGCTGGGATTAAAATGACGACACCAGGGATACGGTTCTCAAGACCTCCGGAGGAGATTATATTCGTGCGGAAGGTCAGATTACAGGGACGAGAGGTACAGCACAGAAAGGTGGGCACTTAGACACAACCTTATATTAACCCCAACAGACGACAGGCAAACGGGACAAGGCTGACTCACACGGGGATTGATAGCAGGAAAGCGGGTATCGATGGCTCCAGGTGCACCTGGGCTCAGGGCAGAATCGACCCGGTTCGGTCCGGTCCAAAGATGCGGGGAGGTATCGTCGCGCTGGGGGTGGCGGTGGCTTCCTCTGCTCTCCGTAGTTCAGGCGCATCTGACGTCACGTCCGCTACGTGGCCGCGTATATCCGGCGGGGAGTGACACGCCCTCAGCTCGTCAGCTCCGCCTCGTGGAATCGGCACGTTGCTTCTCATTGGGTGCGTGCGGGGGGGGTTACCGGCTCCGCCCCTGACGAGGAGCTGACAAGGAGCCCCTTCGTGGTAACCCCGTGGAGCGCATGGTCTGGAGCGCATCGTCTGGAGCGCATTGTCGATGGCGGCGAACCGAGCCGGTGGGAGGACGCACACTCCCCCCCGCGCAGCGCCCCTCTGTTGTTGTAGACGGGGAAGAAGATGGGAGGAGGTACGGGAAAGGTCCTAAACTCACTACTGGTGCCATATAATCACATTCTGGTGCAACGAAGAGTCATAATTAATGGAAACGAGGCCTTAACTGACATAGACTAAGAATAACTAGCAAGATGTCCGAAAGTTGTCTACGTGTGATGCGGTGGACCTGGGCACGACATTTAATGGGGGAAAAAGGGGAAGGTCGGCTCTACTGATTGTTGTTTACAGACAATGGGACTAGGGAATGGGGGATTGGGGATAGTTGGGGAGTATTGGGGAAAATAGGGGAATATTTACAAGCGGATATGGAGGCCAAATTCCATATTCGCAACAATATATATATATATATATATATATATATATATATATATATATATATATATATATAATTATATATATATATATATATATATATATATATGTATGGATATATGTACAACAATATATATATTGTTGCGGAACCCAACGTCGGCCTCAGTTCCCCTTAGAGGGGGGATTAATCCCCTCTTCTATAACTGACCGACGTGGTCCCTGACACTGCCCAGCGACCTCCGGAAAGGCCGGTGGCACAGCCCCGTTCATACCGCGGACAGATGTTAATTGCCGAGCGGTTTTAGCAACCGCGGCACGAACTATTAACAATGACTAGACCCGATTCCTGAACGTTGGCCAAATCGTGCCACAGGTATTCAATTTGGAAAAGACAAAGACGAAGGATGTGAAGAAGAAGAAGACAAAAGGTTGGGAATACGAATATTATTTATTACTACTATTTACACAATTAAAGAAACCAAGGAAGAAGGAAGGATAATAAAATAACGACAGAAAGGAGCCAGGAGACACAGTGCAATTATTAGCTTATATATATCAGTCTTACTTAACCCCAAGGACAAGACAAAGACAGACAACGAGCACACTTACACGGGGAATGATGGCAGGAACGAATGCAGGAGGTGGATGGCTGGAGGGAGAGGGAGGTCCACGGGAACTGTGTACTGGTCGGGCCAGGAGCGGCAGCTCCGTTCCTCCGCGGCCAGGGTCGGCACCGCCGTCAACGCCCAAGCTGCGGTCATGCGAACTGCCGCGGGACGAGCTCCCCGGTCGAGTTAAAGCTGCCTGGTGGAGCCAACGCTGCTTGGTGGAGTCAAAGCTGCTGGTGGAGCCAACGCTGCTTGGTGGAGTCAAAGCTGCTGGGGGTGGGGGTCTGGCGTGACGGGTTCTCTCTCTCTTGAACTCCTTTTAACTCTCTTGAACTCCCTTCAACTCCTCTCTCTCTTGAACTCCTTTGAACTCCTCTCTCTCTTGAACTCCCTCCCGTTTCTCTCGACTCCTCCCAAAGGCTTCCGCGCGCGTTTATATATCGCCTCGGGCGATCAAGCCGCCGGCCTCCAGGACACGCCCATCGGTGAGCTCGCCTCGGCCCTGATTGGTCGCGAGGGCTCACCGATCCCGCCCTTAGAGGAGGCGTTGGCAAGGCCACGCCTTGTTCCCGGCGCTGGGCCGACTCCTCCCAACTTCGGCTCCGAGATGACCTCGTGGCTAATGGAATCTTGCAGCGAAAACAACCACAACCCCACAGCAGCGGCAGAATGCAGCAAACCGCTCAATGCAGTTGGCATTTGACGAAAGGGGGGATGTGCAGGGAATCTACCTTATTCGAATTTGGTGCAATGGAGTGTTAATTAATGGAAGACACAGCCTTAATCGAATACACATAATAAGGAGATAACTACTGAACAAGGAGGAAATCTCTGATTGGCTATGTGTGGTATATGGAATAACTAACGGGAACGACCTTTGACCTTTATACACAACAAATGGAGGAAGGAGGGTGATATTTTACCACAATAAAAAAACACAATTCTCAAATCCATAACAATATATATATATCTATATATATATATATATATATATATATATATATATATATATATATATATATATATATATATATATATATATATATATATATTTATTTATTTATATCCAGGGTGGTCCAGAAAACCTGGGCACATTTTGAAGAACGATACCTGCAACAAACAACTACGTTTATTGTTCTTTGGTGCAAAACAAAACACGATTACTCGTAAATGGATGTGACCTCTTCAACACACACAGGCATCACGTGATATGGATCAGGGTGAGCTTCACTCACTGTGCTGCACACGTTTGTCTTTGCATTAGTTCAGTTCATTGTGAATTAGACGCCCAAATATGACGGAGGATATCACGAGACATAAAATTTGCGCTGCACTCTAGTATTCTGTATCTGGAAATTCGGCTGAAGTTCACAGACAACTTCTCAAAGAATGTGGCACCGACGCAATTGACAGAAGAACCATCGGCAGAATAAACAAGCAGTTTGATGAAACTGGCAGCATTCTTCCAAAACAGGCACCAGGTAGGCCTTGTACTGTTCGAACTGAGGAAAGCAGAGCGGTCATTCAACAACAACTCGACAGTAACACACCATTATCAGCTCGTTGTTTGTCAAACGTCACCAACATAAGCGATCATCGATTGGAAGAATACTAAAAGACCTTAATGCGAAACCATACACACCCAGATTAATTCACTAACTATCTGAGGATGATTTTGACAGGCACATTGAGGTATGTGAGACATTGCTTGGGTTAATGGATGTGGACAATGATTTGCAGAACAGGATATTGTGGTCAGATGAATCCAAGTTTACTTTATCTGGTTCTGTGAATCATCAAAACAGTGTGATATGGGCAGTAGACAACCCACAATTTACTGTTGAGCACAACATCCAGTATCAAGCAAGTGTGTCCGTCTGGGCAGGTATTTCATCTGGAGGCATTGTTGGACCAATATTTTTCGAAGAAAATGTGAATGCTGCAAATTACCTTCTAATGTTGGAGCAGCATGTATTTCCACTCAATGATGGCCAAATGTGGTTCATGCATGATGGTGCGCCTGCTCATTATGCTGCCAGTGTACACCAGGCCCTTGACTTGAACTTCACAGACAAATGGATTGGCCGTCGTGGTCCGGTTGAATGGCCGCAGCGGTCTTGTGATTTAACAACACCCTGTGATTTCTTCCTTTGGGGTTTCCTCAAACACAAAGTGTAAGCGAGGAATCCTACGACCCCGAGATATGTGAAACAATTCATCCGTAATGAGACTGTTGCCTTAACGACTGAAACATGCAGAACTGTGTGTCAGAGTGTTTCGTCATGGCTCCAGCTGTGCATGGACAATGAAGGAAAGCAGTTTTAATATTTGAACTAATCTGTTTCATGTATATGAGACTGATTAGACTGTTTAACGAGTAATCATGTTTTATTTTGCACCAAAGAACAATAATAAACTTAGTTGTTCGTTGCACGTATCGTTCTTCAAAATGTGCCCAGGGTTTTTGGACCACCCTGTACATATATGGTCTCGGCTTGTGTAAGAGAGGAAGAGCACAGAACAGATCAGGACACAGCAACAAAGGGAACAGCAGGAGATGGGAAACGCCAACAGCATGGTGGAGAGAGAAGGTGGACAGAGATGGACAAACAAGGATGCAGGTAAAGATGAGGGGTAGGTGAGAACGCAAAGGGTGGACAAGATGGATATATACAGTCACGTGAAAAAGTAAGTACACCCCATGTAAAGTTTTGACTTTTTCAACATATTTCAACATACAGCTATTTGATCTTCATTTCAACAATATTGATAGATAAAGGTGATATAATATAACAAATATCATGAAACATTTACATTTTGTAGTCCATTGTATAATTTAAATAAACATAAATGCAAATTTCGCATGTGGAAAAAGTAAGTACACCCCTGCATTTATCACTACTTCAAATACCTAAAATTAGAATCAGGTGCACCAGCTCAGGTGCAAATGATTAGAACATCGGGAGAGAGGATCTTGGAGGAACCTGTCTTATTTAAACCTCAGACATTTAGTTTGGTTTGCTCTTTGTTGTTGAAGTGTGCGGCGTCACCATGCCTAGATCAAAAGAGCTCTCTGAGGCCTTCAGAAAGAAGGTTATAGATGCCTACGAGTCTGGGAAGGGATTTAAAAAGATCTCTAAACAATTTGAAATCAATCATTCGACTGTCCGGAAGATCATCTACAAGTGGAGATTATTCCAAACAACTGCCAACTTGTTCAGGCCAGGCCGACCCAGCAAGTTCAGCCCGAGAGCAGACCGCAAGATGCTGAAAGAAGTCTCTCAGGACCCCAGAATGTCATCACGTGACCTACATGTGGCGTGTTGACCTACAGGTCGCTCTTGCCACTGTTGATGTCAAAGTGCACGACTCTACCATTAGAAAGAGGCTGCACAAATTTGATCTCCATGGGAGGTGTGCCAGGAGGAAACCTTTGCTGTCCAGAAAGAACATCAGGGCAAGACTAAAGTTTGCCAATGAACACCTAGGCAAAGACCAGCACTTCTGGAAGAATGTGCTCTGGACAGATGAGTCAAAGGTAGAGCTATTTGGCCACAGTACCAGAAGACATGTTTGGCGAAAACCAAAGACAGCATTTGACCACAAGAACCTGATAAACTGTAAAGCATGGTGGTGGAAATATTATGGTTTCGGGCAGCTTGGCTGCATCAGAGCCTGGGCAGCTCACCATCATAGAATCCACTATGAATTCTTCATTGTACCAGAGGGTGCTTAAGGATAATGTGAGGCCATCTGTCGGAAAGTTGAAGCTCAACCGAAGGTGGACCTTGCAACATGACAATCAATGACCCTAAACATTCCAGTAAATCCACCAAGGAATGGCTGAAAAGAAAGAAATGGAGGGTTCTGGAAAGGCCAAGTCAAAGCCCCGATCTAAATCCCATCGAGATGTTGTGGGGGGATTTGAAACGAGCTGTGCATGCAAGAAACCCCTCAAACATTGCACAGCTGAAATAATTCTGCATGGAGGAGTGGGCAAAAATTTCTCCCAGTCAATGTCAGAGACTGGTAGACAGTTATACGAAATGCCTACTTGAAGTTGTGTCTGCCAAAGGGGGCAATACCACCTATTAGAGCCAAGGGTGTACTTACTTTTTCCACATGCGAAATTTGCATTTATGTTTATTTAAATTATACAATGGACTACAAAATGTAAATGTTTCATGATATCTATATAAATAAAACACAGTGTGTGTGTGTGTGTGTGTGTGTATGTGTATGTTACCGATAGGCTCCTAAACGGAGATGCTCACGTGCTTGATATTTGGCATAGATATGGCCATTTAGCCTGGGAAGGACATGGCCTACCTAAAAATATTTGACGAGATCCATATTTTTTATTCATATTTACCTCAGCGCATTTCAGCGAGGAACATTATACACTGAATCTCAGCATGTGCCAGAGCAGCTCGCTGATTCGCTCAGATCGATCACGTGATGTTCCATCCTCGCTGCCAGACCACTGAACGGAAAATATATAGAATGACCATTGCCATTCCCACCACATAGGTGGAGATGCAGCTACCGGGCGCAATCTTGGTTGGCACTCGATGCTGGGCGATGGTGATTTCTGTCACACGTTTGCACGTAATTCAGAGCGAAAAGCGATTGCGTTTTTTCATCTTTTGTGCGATCGTGTTTTGTGTCGATATTTGTCGATTTTGTGCGATATCAATTAAAGGTCTTTGAAACTGCTGTGAAACGTCTTTCCACAACCCTTCCTTAACTGATTGGAGCAGTTTATTGCCATAAAAATGGCATTTTAACAGTTGTCTGGCTTTTAAAATCTGGGACACACTTTCAAAACAAACGAGATCCGCGAAGCAAGTTGGTCGAGTCGTGCTAACCAAGATGGCGACACAGCGGCTACACTTTTCACGGAGTATGAGCGTTCTATATATTTTCAATTCAGTCCGCCAGACTCGCTCACGTACTTGATTTGTGGCATCGACATGGCCATTGGGCCCTCATGGTGTAATTTGTGCGATGCTTTTGTCCGAGTGAGCTTGAGTCGAGAGGGCGAATGTACGGGTTGGGAATGTACGGGTCTCCCTTCCCCCGCCCGGCAACGCCGGTACTGGAGGGCGTCACAGTATCGGTGAGTTTCCAAAAGCCGCTTCGTGCTGTTGTTGCGAAGATGCAGGACGATGTCGCGATTGTTGTGCTGCTCTCCTCCCATGAGAACCGCAACGGTTGTTGACTGGCCCTCCCCTTCCTCCCCTCCCCTTCCCCCACCCCCCTCTCCCTCCCCTCCCCACCCCCTCCCTCCTCTGTCCTCCCCTTCCCCTCCCCCCTCACCCTACCCTTCCCCCCTCCCCTTCCCTCCTCCCTCCCCCTTCCCCTCCCTCCTCCCCCTACCCTTCCCCCTCCACCCTACCCCCTCCCCTTCCTCCCTCCCCCTCCCCTTCCCCCTCTCCCCTCCCCCGCCCGGCAATGCCGGGTACTTCTGCTAGTTTGTTATATTATATCACCTTTATCTATCAATATTGTTGAAATGAAGGTCAAATAGCTGTATGTTGAAATATGTTGAAAAAGTCAAAACTTTGCATGGGGTGTACTTACTTTTTCACGTGACTGTATATATATTAGTAAAATTTGGGAGGAGTGTGGGTGGCTTTAATGGTAGTGAAAATATCATGGCTTTGGATGGGGGACGATCTGAATGGTGGTGAACAACTGTCTTGAAGACCCAGAGGGAAGCAGTGGATCACAAGGAGGGGGTTGCTTGTGGACCGCATGCGTTTTCTCATTAAAGATGATAATGATGTTCGAGTTGGGGTAACCAACAGTTACCATGTTTTTTTTGTTTACAAATTATACTCAAGCATCCCTTCTTTACTGTAGTTATTCTCTGCAAACCACTGTAATTGGAACTGTAATCAACTATAGTATATTCGCGTTGTACTCTTGTATACCATTGTTCTAACTATACCATCTTTGCCTGTGGATGCTCATGCAGGATTGAAAGCACACAGGGGAAATATTAGCTTACGAACAGGGTTGCCTCCTCAGTTTGATACAAAAGCAGGAAAGCAACAAGCAACAAGCAGGAAAAAGGAAATCTGTACGGAGAGGAAACATTAAGTTGCAAGTCTGAGGGTTGTGTTAGAATGTATTTTCTATGCAGGTGTCTAGGCTCATGGAGGAGCTAAAATGCAGCGGTTTCACAGGCATATAGAGGTTGGGGAGGGAAGGGGCGGTTCGACACAGAGGAACAAAATGGGAATGCCTGGAGAGGAACACAATGGGAAGAATCAGCATATGTAGAAGAGGTTGTGTGCATGTGCATGGGCGAGCTCATGTGGTAGTGATGGGCAGCACATTTGAAAGGCTAAAGTGAGGGGGATGAGACCGAGAATGACACAGTGAGGCGATTCCAGAATCGGGAGAATAAGGGGACGAATGTGGGAAAGGTGGCAAAGCTGCCTAAAAGGTGAACAGGTGAGGCTTTGTTAAGGAATAAGTGTGCTGTAAGAGAGGGCTTGAAGAGCATGGCCATATGTAAGCTCCTATAAAATCGAGAGCCTGCTGCCGGTGGGAGAGTGACAGGCCATGGGAATGCGCCTCCTATCTTGAGATTCCACTTTGAGGTTGGGTTAATGGAGGTTAATGCTGCAAGTTTATATTTATGCAGTCCTTGGCTTGGCTTTCCAGATATGAACGCTTGCACACTCGGCATGTGGAATCAAAGAAGTCTTTCCTCGCTTCATCTTCTGCCCCTGTAGATGACTTGGCCACCTTGGAAGTCTTGGATGAGGTGAGGGTAAGCTTTTAGTCGGATTACATTGAATGGACTACAGTAAGTTTAGATTTATTTTTTGCAGGTTAAATCTGGACAAGGAGGATAAATTGAGAGTAATCTGAAGGGGGTGAAAATGTTTACCACAAAGCAACCATATTGCTTCCTGCAACGGTAAAATTGTGCTAATGTTGACTGTTGAAAACCAATGTTGACTTTTTAGCTAAACTAGTAGACTGAATATTTTTTTGCCAACCTTCCACAGTGGAGGAAATCAATCTTCAGATCTCAAGATAACAACCATATCGTTACCAGTTGATGAGTCCGAATCATCCCACAATTTTAGCTATCACTCTCGAGAATGTTGAACGTTGATCCTAATATCGTCATATCAGCAGTGTATTGGCAAATTTTGTGATGTGAAGCCCTGCAAAAATGTCTGCCATGACGTCCTCACCAGATCTACAATCACATCAAGTTTTAACATGATACTAACCATTTGAGCCCCCCCAAAATTGAGTGATAAATGAAATATGCACATTTTACCATGATAAACAAAAGTTTAACACTCACACCCACGTGATCTCACAATTAAGAATCCCCTTTTAAGAAAAAGTCAGATCCGTTAGTTTCTAACCATTGTTTTCCAACAAAGTTATGTATTTTAAGAAATAAAGACAAATTAAAACAAGACCAACAGTCCAACAGCGGCGTAGCTGGGCTTGTAAAATATTATAAACCACAAACACACGTGATTAGCTTTTTAAACAGTCGCTAATGCTGTAAATAACATTAAACAAAGAAATTAGGAATCCCGACATCCGTGAGGTAAGTTTTACTTCCAGAACTGACGAAGATCTACTGTGCTTTATATACCCTCACAAGGGTTGGAGGTGTGCTCATTTACCAAGCAGCTAGCTAGCGCTTGCCAAGCCAGCCGTTCCTTAACGGTTTTGAATGGAGTGCATGCTCGAATGCTAAAACCACTTGGCGATCTCCCCACAACAAACGTGGTAAATGAACACACACCCAATGTTCTTGAGACCCGAACATAGATCGACTGTAATATATATACCCCAAAGAGGAATGCCCTTCCTGCAGCTCCCGTAGTGAGCGGGTGTAGGCCTACTGGTTAATTAATATGTCGGTTGGTGGAGTCAGCCATCGTAATGACATCATAGACGTAATGACGTAACAGACACAAAACTGCCGCTACTTTAATATGTAGAACATGATACATTTTAACTTCCAGTACGTTTGCAGTCACTGCAAAGGGATTAGTGTTATGATTACATTGACTATAATGTTAACGTTACGTTATTATTAATTCGAAAATGATATTACCATAAAAAAACCCAAGTGAATTCCTTACTTCCGCGATTATTAATATTAGTGCCGGACAACGCTTATCATTGATCATGAACCATACATCGCTTCAATCCATTACCCTTCCATTCACGACATTGGGATGAAAGTATTATGGTTGTATTTACTATGTTATTATTATTATTATTATTATTATTATTACAAAACGATACAACTGAAACGATACACTGTAGTGCGGTGCTATGCGCACGACTTATCTTGCCAATAAAGGAAGCAACAACGATGTAACCACAAGTGTCTTTATTCCACGGATCAAACTATAACACTGCCGTGCTCGGGGCTGTGTGCCCCGTGTATATCCCGAGGCCACGCCTACCCCTCGGGCGTGGCCGACACCGTCCTGGTGCGCGGAATGATGTCATCGCGCCAGCGGGCCATCGTGCCCGCCACACGCGCCCCCCCAGAATTCCCACGCACCTGAAGGGTCAGTTTGCGGGGCAAACGGATGACCCGGCCGAAGCGCCCTCTGGCGGCTGGCGGCGTCTGGGATGCCGGGATGCCACCGGCTGCCCCTGGGATGGGTGCGGGGCCGGCGGGCGGCGTGCCGGCGGGGTTGGACGGTGCCGGGGGTCCGCCCGCCGGGGGGCGGCCCCGACGCGGGGGCTGAGCCACTGGCGGGGGGTGGTCCACGTCGAGGTGGGCCGGTTTGAGGCGGTCCACAGAAACGCGGTCAGGAGTACCGCCGATGTCCAGGGTGAAGTGCTTCGCCCCGGTCTCCAGTACGCGGAAGGGCCCGTCCTACGGGGGCCGCAGCGGTGTCCGGTGGGCGTCGTGTCGGACGAACACGTACTCCGCCGTGCGAAGCTCCGGGGCGACGTGCGTTGGCGGGTGCCCGTGGTGTGCCGTCGGCACCGGGGCGAACCTCTGGGCGGTCTCCTGCAGCGCGGAGCGCTGCTACGCCGCGGACCATGTTGCCGTGGAGTCGGGGAGGAACTCGCCCGGCACCCGCAGCGGTTGTCCGAAGACCAACTCCGCCGCGGATGCGCGCAGGTCGTCCTTGGGCACTGTGCGGAGGCCCAGCAGGACCCAGGGGAGCCTGTCAACCCAGCCGCCGTCGCGGAGGGTGGCCCGGAGCGCGGCCTTTAAGGAGCGGTGGAACCGCTCGCACAGGCCGTTGGCCTGGGGGTGATAGGCTGTGGTACAGTGCAGCTGGACACCGAGCCCCCGCGCGACCGTCCCCCAGAGCTCTGAGGTGAACTGGTGGCCGCGGTCAGACGAGATGTCCGAGGGGGCGCCGAACCGGGCAACCCAGGTGGCGATGAACACCTGCACGACGTCCGCCGCCGTCGTCGCCGCCAAAGGCACGGCCTCCGGCCACCGGGTGGTGCGGTCCACCATGGTGAGGACGTGGGTGAAACCCCGCGAGGGGGGCAGAGGTCCCACATAGTCCACGTGAACGTGGTCGAACCGACGTTCGGGCACCGTAAACAGGGCCAACGGGGCCTGGGTGTGGCGGTGCACCTTCGCGCACTGGCACGCGAGGCACGTCCTGGTCCAATCGCGGACGACCTTCCGGAGGCCATGCCAGACAAACTTGTCGGCGACCAGCCTCTGGGAGGCCTTCGTGCCCGGGTGGGACAGGCCGTGGATGGTGTCAAAAACCAGGCCCGCGGGCACGATGGGGCGAGGCCGCCCGAGGGAGACGTCGCACAAGAGGGCCGTGCCCGCGCCGTCGAAAGGCACCTCGGTGACGCGGAGGCCCGTGACGGCGGTCCGCAAGGCCTGGACGTCGGGGCCGGTGGTCTGGTCCGCCGCCATCCGGGCATAGTCGATGCCGAGGTGGACCGCGTGGGCGACGGACCGGGAAAGGCAATGCGCCACCGGGTTGTCCTTCCCCGCGACGTGCCGGATGTCCGTTGTGTACTCGGACACGGCCGCGAGGTGACGTTGCTGCCGGGCCGACCACGGCTCGGCGACCTTGGCCATAGCGAAAACCAGGGGCTTGTGGTCGACGAAGGCCGTGAACGCACGGCCCTCGAGCAGATGGCGAAAGTGCCTGACCGCCAGGTGAAGCCCAAGCAACTCGTGGTCCAAGGTACTGTACCGGCGTTCGTGCGGGCAGAGCTGCCGGCTGAAAAACGCCAGCGGTTGCCAAGCTCCGCGCACCCATTGCTCGTGCACCACGCCCACCGCGTAGTCCGACGCGTCGGTGGTGAGGGCGATCGGTGCATCGGGCGGCGGGTGCGCGAGCATGGTGGCGTTAACCAGGGCGAGCTTCGCGCCCGCGAACGCCGCGTCCATCTGCTCGGTCCAAGCGACGTCACCTTTGCCCGGCTTCCCCCGGAGGGCTTCGTGCAGGGGGCGCAGGAGCTGGGCGATGCGGGGCAGGAAACGGTGGTAAAAGTTTACCATGCCCAGGAACTCCTGGAGCCCCCTGATCGTGCGGGGGCGCGGAAACCCCTTGACCGCCTCCACCTTTGCTGGTAAGGGGATGGCCCCGTGCCTGGTGACGCGGTGCCCCAAAAAGTCGATCTCGGCGATGCCGAACCGGCACTTGGCAGGGTTCACGATCAGACCATGCTGGCCCAGGCGTTCGAAGAGCGTGCGGAGATGGCGGAGGTGCTCTTCACGGGACGCGCTTGCGACGAGGATGTCATCCAGGTAGACATAGACAAAATCCAGGTCGCACAAGACGCTGTCCATTAGACGTTGGAACGCCTGAGCCGCATTCTTCAAACCGAAGGGCATCCGAAGGAATTCAAAGAGACCAAATGGCGTAATGACGGCCGTCTTCGGGATGTCCTCCGGCCTGACAGGGACCTGGTGGTAGCCACGTATGAGGTCCACCTTGGAGAAGCAGGACATGTTCGCCAACCGGGCGGAAAGGTCCTGGATGTGGGGGACCGGGTAACGGTCGGGGGTGGTGGCATCGTTGAGGCGGCGGTAGTCCCCACACGGCCGCCATCCCCCGCCAGGCTTCGGCACGATGTGTAGCGGCGACGCCCAAGCACTCTTGGAGCGCCGCACGATGCCCAGCCGCTCCAGCGTAGCGAACTCCGCTCTCGCCACTCGAGCTTCGTCGGTTCGAGGCGGCGGGCCCGGGCGTAGACCGGTGGCCAGACGGTGGTTATGTGATGTTCCACACCGTGCTTTACGGCCACCGCCGAGAAGGTGGGCCGCGTGAGGGCCGGGAAACTGGCGAGGAGGCGGGTGAACTCGTCCGCTGCCGGAAGCGTACAAACCAACCTCGCCGGGACCGAACCGCTCAGCAAGCCGCTCAACAAGCCGCTTGGCGAGCCGCTCGGTGAGCCGCTCGGTGAGCCGCTCAACGAGCTGCTCAGCGCGCAAGCAAGCGAGCTGAACGTTTCGGCCTGGACGAGACGTCTGTGCTTTACGTCCACCAACAACCCCTTTGCACAGAGGAAGTCCGCACCGAGCAGTGCCATGGGGATACTAGCAGTTACGAACGTCCACGTGAAGCGTTGCCCTCTGAACCGCAGGGAGAGGCAGCGCTTCCCGAACGTGCGTATGGGTGTTCCGTTGGCTGCAAGCAACGCGGGGCCCCGGCCCGCGGTGTGCTTGTCGGACGCAGAGGCAGGGATAACGCTCACCTGTGTCGCATAGGAAGCGGCGCCCGGACAAGGTGTCTGTTATAAAAAGAAGGCTGCCGGAATGGCCGACGCTCAGGGCTGCTACCGAGCGCCGGCTTTGTAGTTTCCCGACTTGCCGAACGAGCACGGCGGGCAACAATTCCTCGCTTTGTGGCCAAACCTGGCGTGGAAATGGCACCAGGTTTGCGGCGAAGGCGGAGGCCGCGGTTTTCGCGGTGGTGGTGGGCGGGGTTTGGCGGCGGCCACACGGTGTGCATCAGCCTCGAGATCCACGAGGTGTGGTGCATCAGCATCTGCGTCTACCCCGGGATCCGCGATGGCCGCACCGAAGCTCGCCCGCGTGTCACACGCCGCGAAAAACTTGTCGGCCTCGACGGCCAGCACACGGGGTTCCTTTATCTTGGAACCGGCCAACGCGAGGCGTACCTGGGCCAGTAGCTGGCGTAAAAAGAGCGCCCGGAATAAAAAATCCGGTGTTTTGTCCCCCAGTAGCGACAGCATATGGTCCATTTGGACCGATGGTCGCGTGTTGCCGAGGTCGGGAAGGTCCAGGAGACGGTCGGCCCGTTCGTCCTCTGTGAGGCCGAACGTGGCGATGAGGCGATGCTTGAGCGCCTCGTATCTGTGGTCGGCCGGTGGGTTCAGCAGGACGGACACGACGCGGGCGGCTGTGCCGGGCCCGAGGGCGGCGATGACGTGGAAGTAGTGCGTCTCGTCCGCCGTTATGCCACGAAGCTGAAACTGGGCTTCTGCCTGCATAAACCATATCTCCGCCTGAGCTTCCCAAAACTCAGGGAGTTTCACCGTTGCCGCGTTGCTGCTCGTCATGGTAGTTCAGTAGTTCTGCGTAGTTCTGCGTTCAGTAGTTCTGTAGTTCAGCGTCGGCTGAACTAGTCGAGGTCACCAATGTAGTGCGGTGCTATGCGCACGACTTATCTTGCCAATAAAGGAAGCAACAACGATGTAACCACAAGTGTCTTTATTCCACGGATCAAACTATAGCACTGCCGTGCTCGGGGCTGTGTGCCCCGTGTATATCCCGAGGCCACGCCTACCCCTCGGGCATGGCCGACACCCTCCTGGTGCGCGGAATGATGTCATCGCGCCAGCGAGCCATCGTGTCCGCCACAACACTACTGTATTAATAAACATGGGCTTAATTTGTCTGAAACGACCCGAGGTTGAGGCATAATAAAGCCAAAGGCCTATACGTACCATTTTGTTGGAAGACCCATAACGCTGATGCTTTCGATCTTTGATGGTCATTTTAACAATCGAGCCGAGCCGATTTTTAAAAAAAAATTTTTTTTTATTTTTTTTGGAATAGCACGATGTTAACATGCATAATGTCATGCTTATGTGCTCTGCCAACATGAGTCCATGTCATTGATGTATTATAGGCCTACTCTGCTCAGACAACATGATAGCCATTCTTCACAAGAACAGCCACATCGCTGATACAGCCAGACGTCAAGAAGTTGTAGATATCCAAAACCTTTCCACTCTTTCATATCTTCAAGTGTGTAAATATTTTTTTGGGGCACACAAGATAATTCACTAAATGAACCGCCTTTAGAGACCATTTCCCCCCACAGAGCAGGGGTTGGCCTTTTATGAGCACCCTGGTCCACTTTTTGAAGCAATGTTTTATGGCCGGATGCCCTTCCTGCCGCCAACCCTGTTAGTCACCTTTTGCGACACACAGGGAATTACCAGTGAACTGGTACTCAATTTGCCGACCTCAGAAGGATGACAGTCTGAGTCAACCCCCCTGGCGTTAATTCAGCGATCGACCGGGATTCGAAGCCAGGATCCGAAGGATCCCAAGCCGGCACCCTAACTGCTAAGCCAACACCAGGCTATAATATAATTCACTAAATCTGGATATAAAATTGTTGGAAAGTTCGTCTCGCTGCTTGTTCTTGCTGTATTCAGCAATTCCTGCGGGTCCATGTTGCCTCGAACCCGTATTTTTGTAATATCACTCTTTAGACAAAGTGCCCAACCTATAGGCATGTCCCAGCTTTTGGACAAGCGTTGGCCCCGATTATTTGGCCAGGAAAGCATACAAGACACAACACCTCAACCGATTGTTAACGTTGGTGTTTTTTCTTTTTTTGAATACTGTTGCGGAGTTAAGCTCTGCCTCAGATGGATTGAGGTGCTGGAGCGGCACCCTTCTGTGCTCCGGCACCACTACACCTGTGTTCATAAATAACGGCCATGATGCAGAGTTTGAGCACTACGTTTATATTTCAACAAGAAGGGACCACACTGTGGTCACAACCTGCGACCAAATCCGGTAACGGGCCGATTGGGAAACACATTTAATGCGCTATTACAAGATTAACTCAACACCTCTTATCCATGTCACCCTCCCCACAGTTATATCAGAACGAGATGATTCGTCACACAGTCACGGATTGCTTTCCCAATTTGTGGACATTCAAAAATTACGTAATGATATTTTTTTTAGTAATTTGTATGACGTAACACTTGATTACGTAATGTAAAACTTGATTACTCTGCGTTCTGATGGGCTTCATTAAACCTTACAATTATTATTATTATTATTATTATTATTATTATTATTATTATTGTTATTTTTTTCTTTATTTGACATATGATTAGATTTTTTGGGGGGTCCCACATCGTGAATAACATTCGACCCAAACAAAGCCAATGGGAATCTGATGCAACAAGCCCATGCAGTGTATAATCAGCAGATGCCTACATGTCAAATGTGTTGAGCCCACCAGAAAACCAAGATGGTGGCCATACCATTTTGTTCCGGTGCTATGGTGGGTGGAGTCGAGCCACAGATGTGGGTGTGGTCCGGCAGCTGTTCAACCAATTTCAAAAAATATTTAAACCCCCATCAAGACCCCCAACAAGACCCCAACAAGACCACCAACAAGAGCCCCAACAGGACCCCCAACAAGACAACCAACAAGAGCCCCAACAGGACCCCCAACAAGACCACCAACAAGGTTCAAGGCTCAACCAAATGAATGTACTGGCATCAAACATGTATTAGACCAGGCAGGTAGGCCGATTGCTCGCTTATTAATGACAAACACATTGAACATTGTGGATGACTCAGCATTGTTTTCACCAGCATTCTTGGAGTGACATGATCATTCTCCTTTGAATAGCTGGTCTTCCAGGAGCTTTGAATCAAAACCCTGATACCTGCTGCCTTCAGCTGGATTTGAACCCAGTTCACAATCTTTCCCACAATGAAATCAGTATGCCTGCATTTGTGCACCTGCATTTGTAGTATACATGATGGAGGACAGTTCTATTCAATGCACATTATCAGCAATTGATGCAATAAACTGTTTTTTTTTTAAATCAATCCAAATTGCATGCAGACAATTGAACAGATCCACATGTAATTGCGAATAATACGTTTTGGTACAAATACTGAGTATGCAAGAGGCTCAAAGTGAGCTATCCAGGTGTGGTGAATTACCTTGGTAATTACAACAAACACGCTTTGACCTTGTAACAAATGAAGAAGCGACTACATTATCTCAGCCAGTTCACTTTGAGAAGGACAGGTAATTTATGCGTGGTCTACATGAACTAAATAACTAAAATATCATGACAGGTGAAACTTTTTTCCATATGACACAACTTGTAGTCTTTTCGGCTCTAATAACATGCTGCTTTATTTAGAAACAAATCATACTTTTAGAGTAATGAAACAATAAAATGTTTCTTAATTAGAAAATCAAACTTGGTATGTCACAGGATACACTTAAATTCCCATCTCTACCTCGGAGGGGGATTGGGACGTGGGAAATATTGTGGGTTGCGGGGATTGGGGAGGTGGTCTTTGAGCTTCATTGGGAGGGGGCATTGGATGGGGAAAAGCTCTATGGTGCTTTCCACTTCCATAACCACTTCCTGCAACTCCTCCATGTGTGGTTCGTTCCTTATGGTGGATTTAAAATTTTCCAGCCAAAAATCTCAAAAAATAATTGTGCCAAAAAAAACTTTTTTATGGCATAGTCCGTAGGTTAATGCCATCTGGAGCAGCATGTGTCTGTCCTTCCAGGTCCATGTATGTATGTATGTATGTCCCTCACAAACGTCCACCAATCAGAGCTGAGAATCGAGGTCACTTGACAAGGGGACACATATAGTTACCATTACAGTTGCATATTTTACTAAAAGGAAATACAATAACCTTCTGTGGAACGTTTTGGGGTCTTCGTAGGTGTCATATAGTAGGTGGGAGATTTCAGAAATTCCTCAATGAAATTATGATTTTGAAATGAGATCGACATGGACTTTGCTTCCGAATCTGGAAGTGAACAGATGACAACGGTTTGCTGGTTTGATAATATCTCAATACAATCGTGATTTAACATTATATTTTGATATATTAATACTATAGTATTTATGATTGGAATGATGAATGATGCTGTTTGGAATGAAAATATACAGATATTGAGTTTAAAGCAGAATGAGGAATTGGCGTAAGGGTTTTCATCCATGAGATTCATGGATTCCCCACTTGCAGTTTCGCCCTTGATTGGATATATCAACATTCACATTGGGTACGTTTTTTGTCGAGGTCCTTCACAACCTGTTGTCAATGCCTGACATTCGACTGAAGGTGGCACAGGAATGTGGCATTTATTGAAAATACTTTAATACTTGCATTATTTGGAGCTTGAACTATATTACTTACATTATTTGAAAGTGAACAGAGTCCTCCGAGTTCTCGATGTATCCACCTGTGTGTGTGTGTGTGTGTGTGTGTGTGTGTGTGTGTGTGTGTGTGTGTGTGTGTGTGTGTGTGTGTGTGTGTGTGTGTGTGTGTGTGTGTGTGTGTGTGTGTGTGTGTGTATGTGTATGTGTGTGTGCATCACTGCCACCAGTCCTCATCTTTCTCAGACCTCCCTCCCAATCGGCTCCACCAAATATCAGGCCCCCATCCCACCTGGGTCTGCCTAATCTCAGACCTCCCTCCCACTCAGGTCCACCCAATCTCAAGCCCCTTCCACTTGGGTCCACCAATTCTCAAGCCCCCCTTCCACTCAGTTTCGCTAAATCTCAGGCCTCTCTCCCACTTTGGTCCGCCAAATCTCAGGTCCCCCTCCCACTTGGTTCAGCCAAATCTCAGGCATCCCTTCCACTTTGGTCCGCCAAATCTCAGGCCCCCCCTCCCACTCGGTTCAGCCAAATCTCAGGCCCCCCTTCCACTTGGGTCTGGCAAATCTCAGGCCCCCCTCCCTGTGTGTATGCGCCTGTCCTCCTCGACAGGTTAGAGTCGGCAAAACCAATCATGCCACGGGAACCTTCCACATTTCCCACCAAAGCCGCTCATGAAGCTGTTGTATTCGGCACGTTACTGGATCTTATGCAGCTTGGTTCCCAAGTGTCAAATGCTATTCTACTGAGTTGACATCATTGGCTTTTGTTGATTTTCTTTATCCCATGAGACAGGCCAAAAGTGGTTGTAAGGAAATGTTGCTGTTCTTTGCAGGAGACAATTACGAATGAGCTACAGAGACGTTTTTCTGAGCAGATAATTTACACGTACGTGGGAGACATTCTTATTGCATTCAACCCCTTTCATCTGCTACCAATTTACAATACAGAGGTAGGTTATCGGAAAATGTATTTGTGGCCTGTTATTGGTTATACTTGATCCAAACCCAAGTTGATAGCAGCAAGATATAGCTCCCTTGATAGATTGTTGACTGTCTTGTAAATTCCCAAACGGGGTTAGAACTAAAAACTGCCATTCTGACTCATTATTAGCATAGGGTAGTGTACCTAGGAGCACAGTGCCCTTTGGATGGAGATGCCGGCTGTCCCAGCTAGATTTAGCTAGAGGACTCTTAGGATCCAATTCACAGTTAATAAGTCTGTTATTCTCTTCCATATAGTTGTTACTCTTTAGAAAAATTGCAGTTAATTTGAAAAGTACATTGTGTACCAGCCTTCTAATTAACCACCTGGGCCAGCTGTGCATTACAATTGTTCAGTAGGTGGATGCAAACGCTGGGCCAAATGATATTTACTTCATCATCACTTTTCGTGAATTAATAATACTAGTGAGGTACCCGTGCTACGCACGGGTGGGAGGCCAGAAGCAAACAGACAATGCAGAAACGGCGAATGCTAAAGCATGAACAATAAATTCCACATTCCTGTAGCACCTTCAGTCGCATGTCAGACATGGACAGCAAGTTCGTGAAGGACTTCCATGAAAAACGTACCCGTTGGCAAACAAACGGGCACGTTTGTTCCATTCCCGGTCAATGGCGAATCTGCATATGGCGATCCGCAAATTTCACGTTTAGGAAGTAGAAACCGTCACGGCATTCCGTCACACTTGAACTCGATATCTCTTTTTCTCGTCGCCGGATGGCCTGAGTAGATAACTCCAATCTCCAATCTCCAATCACAAATTAAATAACATTAATATAAAAAATAAACTTTTAACAACATTCGTGACATAAACAAATATTTAAATCCTGATGTGAAGTTCTGTACGGTTGGGTGAACACAATTACGAATTCAAAATCGTAACTGTATTCACTCAATTCCAATCATCAATTGATACTTTAACAAAACGATTAACACGATTAACATTTAACGATTTAACATTACGATTGAATGACGGTTGTATTGGGATATTATCAAACCCGCGCATTGCCGTCATCTGTCCACTTCCGGATTCGCTGCAGGTTCATAATTCTCATCAAAATCTAAACAGTATTTGTACAATGTCAATAAAAGCCACATCACTGTTCATATCGGTAAATATTATTCCATCGTGTTTGGAAAAACTGTAAAATCGGAAAAATTGGAAAATTGGGAAAACAATATAGCCTATTTTACTCCAAGGTGTCCCAGGATTACCCACCCAAAATATCGTTGCGATCGGTTCAGCCGTTTTTGCGGTACCTTCGGACAGACGGACATTTGGTGAATTATAGTAAGATGCCACTCGTATTCTGAATTGTATTACTGTCATGTTTCTATAACTTACAACAATGTTCTGATTTTACATTCTTCTCCCAGCTTTATTATTTTCCAATAAAATGTGTTTTTTGTGTACAAACTCAAGATTCGTGGAAGAGCTAGAACACTGAATGAATCGGGACACAACAGAGCAATAGGAACTGTATAGATAGGGGGGAAACACAAACAGCAGGGTTGAAGAACAAAATAGAGGGAGACTTCGACAAATCATGGGTGTGGGGAGGAATGAGGGGTAGCGGGGGACACATGGGGAAGACAAGATGGATACAGAAGCAAACTCCCAGGAAGCAAAAACAGGACATTTAGAAGAAGGTTGGCCTGGGGGTTGGTGGAGTGTGTGGATGGGGGGGGGGGGGGGGGGGGAGGGGTCGGGCGAGGCAGGTTCGTCGGGTGCTGAGGAAGGGTTGAAGTTGTGCCGTGGCGGTGTTGATGTCGCTATGAGTAGAGGGTTAGGGTTATATCCTCATATATGAGGCTAATTGTATGTTCTCGGGTGGTTGAGGAATGTCGTGCATGAATAGATTAAATAGTGTGGGGAGAGGTCTGAGCATTGAGGGTCTTCAATCGGAAAGTATTGGGTGTGCGATGACTTGCTGTTACAAATTACGAATGACTGTCTGCTCATCAAAATGTGGAAGTTATTTCCACAGGTGGGAAACAAGATGAATGAATGAATGAATGAATGAGTGGATGAGAGCAGCTAGTGATCCTGGATTTGGGAGTTTCTCCTGTAGGGGGGACTGTGTGTGGCGTGCAGAAACCTGGTTATATTTAAATGTGTCTGTGTCTGTGTCTGTGTCTGTGTTTGTGTTTGTGAGACAAAGAGAGAGAAAATACAGATAACTTTCATTGAGCTGTGGATTGCAAGAGGATCAAGTTTTGAAAATGGTGCATTTGGCTGTCGTGTGCGTAAAAAAAAAAAAATCCTTTTTTTTTTTTTTTTTTTTTAAATACAAGATCGAGGCTCGTGAAAGAGCTAGCATTAATCACACAAAAAGTCAAACCGACACATAAAACACAAAAAATAAAGGGAGCGGTAGACAAGATGGGGAGAGAGGGGGAAGGACACAAACACAACATTTGAGAGCAGGGACATCGGGAGAAATGTGGGAGGGGGAGGGCTTGGGGGGAGGTGGGAGAGGTATAAAACATATGAACACTGCAAGGACTTCCAGGAAAGAAGTTGGAATTTCAAAAAAAAAAAGGATTTGGGGTGAAATTAGCGGGGGTAGAAAAGATCAAGGTTTTGGATGGGGGAAGATAAGAGATGGTGGTGAACAGCTGTTTTAAAGACCTGGAGGGTGGAGTGGGATTGAAGAGAGTGAGGGAGTTTGTTCCAGAGGCGGGAGAAAAGAGGAATGAAGGAGTGAAGGTGAGCAGAGAGTCTTGATTTTGGCAGTTTAACCATAAGAGGGTTGCAGGCAGATGTTGTGCGACCTGAAGGAATATTGGGGGGACAGAGCACAGAGAGAGCTGGGGGAGCAAGGCCGGAGAGGAGTCGGTAGAAGAAATGTCCCTTATGTTTATGTTACAGCTGGTTTTTTTTGGATACAACACCTATGTTTTTGGATGAGTGAGGTGACAGACGGCAAACAGGGAGTGTACTGATAATGGCAATTACAGCAACGGGTGGATGCAATAAGTAAGGGATGAACAAAAAAATGGAGGAGAGAGGAGGGAAGGAACCACAGTAACCTTAAAGTAAGTGGGTAGTGTCAGGTGGAGTTAATGAGATGTTGAAAATTTCAGGGGTTAGGTTAGGGTGGGAGGTGGTGTGGGGAGAGCTGATATGAGATGTTTGTTTACTACCAACCTGAAGCCCTGGAAGTAAGAGTGAGATTGAACAACCTCTGGAAGGCATTTTCATGAATGGGATTGAACGAAAAAAAAAAGAGAAACAAAAGAATGGAGGTGAATTTCTAGGCCTAGATGTTGGGAGTATAATCAGGATGGAGTGAATGGAAGAACATGTGAAATGTGCATCCTGAGGGAGCCCCAGTGAGCATCAATGAGCACCCAAATGAGCCCCAATGAGCATCGGAGGGTTTGAGACAAGAGGGAGCAAGCCTTCTACTTCTTGTTTCATTGTTGGGGATTCCATTGATGTTTAGAGTTTTTTTATTCCACATAATCCAGGAGTGACATATATGATTGCGGTGTGCCAAGGTTTAGGGGAGAGCGTTGCTTCATTACAAAGGCCTTGCAGGCTTCTGATGTTTCAAGGAATGACTGGGAAAAGAACTGCAGAGGATGCACTGTCTTGATATGTTTTTGAAGGCCAGCTTTACTTGATGGTCAGCCCAGGAGAGTCCGTAGCTGATAATGAGACCGATAACTTTCAGACACTGAAGTTCCTGAACCACTGGACTGATTTATCAAAAATGATCCGCATTTGATCCTTGGTCGTATTTGATGCCATATAAAACCTGTTAGAATAGCAAAACCTAATCTGCTCCTTTCCCATTCTTTTTGCCCAATTTGCCACATATGCCCACCTGGCTGATGTCCAGCAATCAGTACGCTACCATGGGGCATGGCGAAAAACCAACAGCCCACACATCTTTGCCATTGCAAATGCGGCTTACCAAACCCTGCTCAGTCAACACTCTCACCAGGTGGGAACCATGTGTAATGGAGTGTCAGAAGCTTTAATTAAAATCATAGCTCCACTGACTTCACTTTTTTAACTGATAGATCTGGACAACAACATCTTCCATTGCTATGTTCAGAATTGTGCTATTTATCTTACATTGACGAAGGCTCACGGAGAAGTTTGTACACATTCGATTCAGCCTACAAATATTTACCTCCGCCACCAAAGGTGGATGGAGGCTATGTTTTCACCCCTGTCTGTCTGTCTGTCTGTTTGTTTGTCTGCCTGTTTGTCTGCCTCTTTGTCTGATTGTTTGTCTGTCTGTTTGTCTGTTTGTTTATCTGTCCGTTTGTGAACACGATATCTCAAAAGGTTGTGGACGGATTTGGACTAAATTTGGCAGAGATGCAGCAGTGTATGTGACAAGGACGAAATGATTTGATTTTGGTGAAGATCCGGATTCGGATCCGGCTCCTTGAATTTTTTAAGTGTTTCTTCAACATTGGGAGATTGGGCCAAAAACGATACATAGCAGGATATCTCAAAAAGTTACAGATGGATTTGGACGAAACTTTGGGGAGAGGTTGTGTCTGTGACAAGAACAAATCGATTCAATTTTGGTGAAGATCCGGATCTGGATCTGGCTAGTATAATTTTTTAAGTGATTCTTCACCATTGGGAGAGAGGGCCAATAGCAGGCTATCTCAAAAAGTTATAGATGTATTTGGACAAAACTTTGAGGAAAAGTTGTGTCTGTGACCAGAACAAATCGTTTCAATTTTGGTGAAGATCCGGGTATGGATCCGGCTAGTATAATTTTTTAAGTGATTCTTCACCATTGGGAGAGAGGGCCAATAGCAGGCTATCTCAAAAAGTTACAGATGGATTTGGACAAAACTTTGGGGAAAAGTTGTGTCTGTGACAAGAACAAATGGATTCAATTTTGGTGAAGATCTGGATCTGGATCTGGCTAGTATAATTTTTCAAGTGATTCTTCACCATTGGGTGATTGGGCCAAAAACGATACAAAGCAGGATGTCTCAAAAAGTTGTGGACGGATGATTTCGATTAAATGTGATTCTGTATTGTGATTTTCTGTTCTACTCTGTGATACACAACGTAAACTGTTCACCTGGCGGAGGTATGCTCTCTACTGAGTGCCGTTCTCGTTGGAGATGTGTGATCAGTGCACCTTTCAATGAATTGCCAGGTCTTTCGATGAACAGTTTAACCAAAGGATCAAGTTTTAATTTCCCTTATCCCTCAATGCTTTCTCTCACTTTCATGCTCCTCCTCTATTCCTTAGAATTAACGTTGCTTTTCACCTCATCTGCCCTCACTGTCCCTCCCCACAATCTCTCCACACAATCTCTCCACCTGGGAGCAGTGCATCATTGTGAGTGGAGAGAGTGGATCTGGCAAGACTGAGAGCACCCATTGGCTCGTGCAGCAACTTACGACACTGGGGAAGGTTTGCAAAATCCATTTTGTATAACATAAAGCATCTGATAGACTTTTGATTTTTGTGTGGAAAATGTCCCTTTCAGGTTTATTGCTGTCAAATTGTCAATGTTTACACAGGGTGGTATGCACACAGATGGGAATATGCAGAACATAATCACTGTAAGACCCCAGTTTATGTCGGGGCTGCCTTCCTGCAAAGTGCGACAAGTGTAGAGATGCCGAAAATCAAGGGAATTTTTCTCATGGAGGCTAAGGAGGGTTAAACAAGAAGAGGACTTGAGGGAGGGAGTTAACCTCCTACACTTTGATTGGCAAGACGAGTCATCAATATGTTTGCCATCCTTCGGATGAATGTAAAACTGTACATCCCATCTACCAGCATTAGCACAGGATTGAACGAAATGCTGTTCAAACATGGCAATGAAACATGGCGTTCAAACATGGGGTTCAAAAATGGCGACGAAACAGGTTCAAACAGCACATACCATTTTAAAATATTTTGACATGGGCTTCCCTTGAGGGATGAGACTGGTACTGCGGCTGGCAGGCATCCTGTGTACCCGCTATAATTTGGCGTTGCATTTTTGTAGTGTGCGGCCATATTTACAGCAAGATTGCTTGCTCCGCACGTGGGGAAATCGGGTTGTTTGTGTTCAACAACTGACTTACACTTTGTAAATGACCTACACTTGCCCCTGCAATATCAGACATAATGCAATTGTATTGCACACATGCTTCATTGGTAACAGTACATATTGACTTATCTTCTTCTTTTTTTTTGTATACAAGATCGAGGCTCGTGAAAGAGCTAACATTAATCACACAAAAAATCAAAGAGACACATAAAACATATAATAAGGGGAGCGGTAGACAAGATGGGGAGAGGGTGGGGGGGGGGGGAGCACACAAACACAACATTTGAGAGCAGGGACATCGGGCGTTCTGTGGGAGGGAGAGGGCTTGGGGGGAGGAGGCGTGGGAAGGGGGGGGGGGGTGGGTAGATGTATAAAACACAAGGACACTGCAAGGACTTCCAGGAAAGAAGTTGGTATTTCAAAAAAGTGGATGTGGGGTGATCTCTTAGCACCATTGTTGTGACTTAGCACCATTGTTGTGACTTCGCACCATTGTTGTGACTTCGCACCATTGTTGTGACTTCGCACCATTGTTGTGACTTCGCACCATTGTTGTGACTTAGCACCATTGTTGCACACAATTATTGTTGCTACCAGAAAATCTATTCCTTCATTGAATCCTCCTCATTAGTCTCCTACCGGTGTACACCGGAGGGGACTATAGGTTTGCACACCGTCCCTCCATTTGGCCATCTGTCAGTCCGTCAGTCTGTCACGCAAAGAACAGTTTTCCGGACTTTTTTTTCTAAACTCTTAATGCTAATTATTTCAAACTTGGCACATGGTTTCCTCATGATAAGTTCCAGATCAAGTTCGAATGTCACGACGTTTCGATCATTTTTGACAAAGTTATGGCACTTTGAACTTTGGTAATTCTGATAATCCTTAACTCAGTGCTATTTTCAGTTTTAATTTCCTTTAAAAAAGATTTTCTCTGCAATAATAGGACCGATTGAGATCAAATTTTCACCATAGGAGGGACTCGGTCTGTAGAATATTTTAATGGTAATTCTGACGTCACAGGTCACGTGATTGGGCCGCGATATTGTTTTTAGTGAAAACACGAAAACCCCTCTTTCTCTGCAACGGCTGAACAGATCGAGGCCAAACTTTGCAGGCAGAATCGCATACCCATGACGAACAAAAAAGTCAGTGAGCATGATGTCATGCATCACATGGTTTCAGAGTTATGACGCTTTTAAGCATGAACCTTTAAAACCGAGCTCCTCCCTTATTTTTGATCCAATCGAGGGGAAACTTCACATATCTGTTCAGCATGTCAGTCTACTAAAATGTCCTTTTGGAATTTGCGATAGGTCATGTGGTTTGGCAGATATCGTTAATTAAACGAAAATATTTTAAAAATGGATATCTCTTAAATCGCTAGTACCTCAGACCGTGAGTTGGTAATTATATAATTCACACAGTGCAATATGTGCAGGCCGCTCCATGGAGTGACCTTGCGGCTTATCAACGAGGCGAGGCGTGACACACGTGTCTCAGCACACCTCAGATCAAGTTTGAAAACCAGCATCAACCGTCCATAAATTTGCATATTCGATCATTTTTGACAAAGTTATGGCACTTTGAACTATGGTAGGGGACATGTATTGCAGCGCAATACTCAGAATGCTTGTTAAAAGAAGATCTTCACCTCAATGGATCATAAGCAAAGCAGTCACTGACACACACTTCTACTGTGGTTCCAGGCAGAAAATCACGAGTTACCTGAGAAGATCCTACAGGTGAACCCTCTGTTGGAGGCCTTTGGCAATGCCAGCACAACAATCAACAATAACTCGAGTCGCTTTGGAAAGTTTCTGGACTTGCAATTCACTTCAACTGGAACTGTGGCGGGCGCTCAGATCTCGGCCTACCTCCTCGAAAAGTCCCGGGTCACACGCCAAGCTTTGTAAGCGAAAAGTATACCTGCACACATTTCCACAATGTTTATTTTTGACTTCACTCCAGTAAAGCGGAATAATAATGAAATTGCTTTGACATTGCACCAAAGCAACTGAGGGCATGGTTTATTTATGCTTTTGTTGAGATATCGATCATGGGATTTGATTATTTGTCCGTCTTAATTTGCAAGTTGACAGAGGAACTAATGCAATCGGATTGTAATTTTATCAGCGACCCGAATGCAAACCAATTTTTGTAATTGTACTGAAATGGTGAGTAGTTTATCGCACAGATTATATCTCCAAGGCTGGAAATAGACAACAAAATTGAGAATCGACGATAATCATAAAATAAACCTTATATTATAGCGCGGCGTTACGCGCGCTGCTTGCGAGCAAGGAGGAAGCGGACAAGCGGTAACTTATAAGCGTCTTTATTTCAGGAGCTCACTGTAACACTGGCGCGCTCCGGGCTGCGCGCCCGGTGTATATCATGAGGCCACGCCTACCCCTCGGGCGTGGCCACCGCCCACTTGGTGCGCGGAATGATGTCACCACGCCAGTGGGCTTTTGTGTCCGCCACACGCGCCCCCCCAGAATTCCCGCGCACCTGGAGGGCCAGTTTGCGGGGCAGACGAATGACCCGGCCGAAGCGCCCCCTGGCGATCGGCGGCGTCCGGGGTGCAGGGATGCCAGGTGGGATGCCCCTGGCTGCCCCTGGGATGGGTGCAGGAACCGGGGGGCGGCATGGCGGCGGGGCTGGACGGTGCCGGGGGACCGCCCACAGGGGGGCGGCTCCGACGTGGGGGTCGGGCCACTGGCGGTGGATGGTCCACGTCGAGGTGGGCCGGCTTGAGGCGGTCTACCGAAACGCGGTCAGGAGTACCGCCGATGTCCAGGGTGAAGTGCTTCGCCCCGGTCTCCAGCACGCGGAAAGGCCCGTCGTACGGGGGCCGCAGTGGTGTCCGGTGGGCATCGTGGCGGACGAAGACGTACTCCGCCGTGCGAAGCTCCGGGGCGACGTGCGTCGGTGGGTGCCCGTGGCATGCCGTTGGCACCGGGGCGAACCTCTGGGCGGTCTCTTGCAGAGCGGAGCGCTGCTGTGCCGCGGACCATGGTGCCGTGGAGTCGGGGAGGAACTCGCCCGGCACCCGCAGCGGTTGCCCGAAGACCAACTCCGCCGTGGATGCGCGCAGGTCCTCCTTGGGCGCCGTCCGGAGGCCCAGCAGGACCCAGGGGAGCCTGTCGACCCAGCCGCCGTCGCGGAGGGTGGCCCGGAGCGCGGCCTTCAATGAGCGGTGAAATCGCTCACACAGGCCGTTAGCCTGGGGGTGGTAGGCCGTGGTTCGGTGCAGTCGGACCCCGAGCCCCTGCGCGACCGCCCCCCAGAGCTCCGAGGTGAACTGGGGGCCGCGGTCGGATGAGATGTCTGAGGGGGCGCCGAACCGGGCGACCCAGGTGGCGATGAAAGCCTGCGCGACATCGGCCGCCGTTGTCGACGCCAAGGGCACGGCCTCCGGCCACCGGGTGGTGCGGTCCACCATGGTGAGGACGTAGGTGAAACCCCGCGAGGGCGGCAGAGGTCCCACCAGGGCCACGTGGACGTGGTCAAACCGGCGTTCCGGCACCGTGAACGGGGCCAACGGGGCCTGGGTGTGCCGGTGCACCTTGGCGCGCTGGCACGCGAGGCACGTCCTGGCCCAGCCGCGGACGGCCTTCCGGAGGCCATGCCAGACGAACTTGTCGGCGATCAGCCTTTGGGAGGCCCTCGCGCCCGGGTGGGACAGGCCGTGGATGGCGTCAAACACCTGGCGCTGCCAGCCCGCGGGCACGATGGGGCGAGGACGCCCGAGGGAGACGTCGCACAAGAGCGCCGCGCCCGCGCTGTCGAACGCCACCTCGGTGACGCGGAGGCCCGTGACGGCGGTCCGCAAGGCCTGGACGTCGGGGTCAGCGGCCTGGTCCGCTGCCATCCGGGCATAGTCGATGCCGAGGTGGACTGCGTGGGCGACGGCCCGGGAAAGGCAATCCGCCACCGGGTTGTCCTTCCCCGCGACGTGCTGGATGTCCGTCGTGTACTCGGACACGGCCGAGAGGTAACGCTGCTGCCGGGCCGACCACGGCTCGGTGACCTTGCCCATCGCGAAGATCAGCGGCTTGTGGTCGACGAAGGCAGTGAACCACGGCCCTCGAGCAGATGGCGGAAGTGCCTGACCGCCAAGTGAAGCCCGAGCAACTCGCGGTCGAAGGTACTGTAACGGCGTTCGGGCGGACGAAGCTGCCGGCTAAAGAATGCCAGCGGTTGCCAAGCTCCACGCACCCATTGCTCGTGCACCGCGCCCACCGCGTAGTCCGAGGCATCGGTGGTGAGGGCGATCGGTGCATCGGGCGCCGGGTGCGCGAGCATGGTGGCGTTAGCCAAGGCGAGCTTCGCGCCCGTGAACGCCGTGTCCATCTGCTCGGTCCAGGTAACGTTGCCTTTGCCCGGCTTACCTCGGAGAGCTTCGTGCAGGGGGCGCAGGAGCTGGGCGATACGGGGCAGGAACCGATGGTAAAAGTTCACCATGCCCAGGAACTCCTGCAGCCCTCTGATCGTGCGGGGGCGCGGAAACCCCTTCACCGCCTCCACCTTGGCCGGCAGGGGGACGGCTCCGTGCCTGTTGACACGGTGCCCCAGAAAATCGATTATGGTGGCGCCGAACCGGCACTTTGCGGGGTTCACAATCAGGCCATGCTGGCCCAGGTGTTCGAAGAGCGTGCGGAGGTGGCGTAGGTGCTCTTCGCGGGACGCGCTGGCGACGAGGATATCGTCCAGGTAGACGTAGACAAAATCCAAGTCACGCAGGACGCTGTCCATCAGTCGCTGGAACGCCTGAGCCGCATTCTTCAGACCGAAGGGCATGCGCAGGAACTCGAAGAGTCCGAATGGCGTGATGACCGCCGTCTTCGGGACGTCCTCCGGCCTGATGGGGACCTGATGGTAGCCGCGTATGAGGTCCACCTTCGAGAAGAAGGACATGCCCGCCAAACGGGCGGAAAAGTCCTGAATGTGGGGGACGGGGTAGCGGTCGGGAGTCGTGGCGTCATTGAGACGGCGATAGTCCCCGTACGGTCGCCATCCCCCGCCAGGCTTCGGCACGATTTGCAGCGGCGACGCCCAAGCGCTCTCTAAGCGCCGAACGATGCCGAGTCGCTCCAGGGTAGCGAACCCCGCTTTTGCCACCGCCAGCTTCGTCGGCTCGAGGCGGCGTGCCCGGGCATAGACCGGTGGCCCGACGGTGGGGATGTGATGGGCCACCCCGTGCTTGACGGCTCCCGCCGAGAAGGTGGGCCGCGTGAGGGCCGGGAAGCCGGCGAGGAGGCGGGTGAATGCGTCCGCTGCCGGAAGCGTACAGACCAACGTGGCCGGAACCGAACCGTTCGGCAAGCCGCTTGGCAAGCCGCTCATTGAGCTGGGCAACGCACAAGCGAGCGAGCTGAACGTCTCGGCCTGGACAAGACGTCTGCGCTTGACGTCGACCAGGAGCCCATTAGCGCACAGGAAGTCCGCGCCAAGCAGTGCCATGGGCACGTCGGCGGTGATGAACGTCCATCGGAAAACCTGCCCTCCGAACCGCAGAGAGAGGCAGCGTTTTCCGTACGTACGGATGGGCGTCCCGTTGACGGCAAGCAGCGCGGGGCCCCCACCCGCGGCGTGCTTGTCTGACGTGCCGGCGGGAACGACACTCACCTGCGCTCCCGTGTCGCACAGGTAACGGCGCCCGGAGAAGGTGTCCGTTATGAACAGCAGGCTGCTCGAACGGCCGGCGCTCATCGCCACTATTGAGTGCCGGCCCAGGCGTTTCCCGACCTGTTGAAGGAGCATGGCGGATGACACTGCCGAGCTTCGTGGCCGAACTTGGCGTGGAACCAGCACCAGGTGGTGGAGCTGGAGGAGCGCGGCTGGCTCCGCCAGGCCGGTGGAGTTGGCGGGTTTCCCCGCGGTGGCGGTTTTCGCCGCGGCGGTGGGCGGGGCGTGGCGGCGGTCACGAGGTGCGTATCAGCATGCTGCGTATTGCTGTATAAGCTGATGCTGTGGATCAGCAGCATCAGCAGCAGCATCAGCAGCATCAGCCACGAGGGCCGTGACGGCCACGCCGACTCTCGCCCGCGTGTCCGAAGCGGCGAAGTACTTGTCCGCCTCGGCTGCCAATGCTCGGGGTTCCGTTAGCCCGGTCCCGGCCAACGCGAGGCGAACCTGCGCTGGAAGTTGGCGACGGAAAAGCGCCCGGAATAGAGAACCGGGGGCTTCGTCGCCCAACAGTGACAGCATATGGTCCATTCGGACCGACGGGCGCGTGTCACCGAGCTCGGGGAGATCCAGGAGGCGGTCGGCCCGTGCGTCGTCTGTGAGGCCGAACGTGGCTAGGAGTAGCCGCTTGAGTGCCTCGTACTTGTGGCCGTCCGGTGGGTGGCGAAGGACGGACACAACTCGAGCGGCCGTGCCGGGCCCGAGGGAGGCGACGACGTGGCAATAGCGCGTGTCATCGCCGGTGAGGCGCCGAAGCTGAAATTGGGCTTCGGCCTGGACGAACCAGACTTCGGCCTGAGCCTCCCAAAATTCGGGAAGTTTGATGAAGTTGGCCATGGCAATGGCGTCGCGTGTGGAAGGATCGCTCCGGCAGATCCAACGTCAAGGGGGTCACCAGTAAAGCGCGGTGTTACGCGCGCTGCTTGCGAGCAAGGAGGAAGCGGACAAGCGGTAACTTATAAGCGTCTTTATTTCAGGAGCTCACTGTAACACTGGCGCGTTCCGGGCTGCGCGCCCGGTGTATATCATGAGGCCACGCCTACCCCTCGGGCGTGGCCACCGCCCACTTGGTGCGCGGAATGATGTCACCACGCCAGTGGGCTTTTGTGTCCGCCACAATATGGTAATAAACTACAAGCCAAAAAATGTGAAGGTAATTATGAATGACAGGTGATTGACAATGTTTTACATTATACAGGGATCCTGTGTATTCACAAGTTCGAGCCAACAAAACATCGTATTAATAAGGAACAACAGATGAAAAATGGGCATATATTATTACTTTCACAAATTATTATCCGCAATCATTATCAACTGCTTACAGGTTAAGGTTCTTGCTTTAGGGAAGTGAACTATGTTTTGAGGTTTGCAATTTAAATAAAGGTAAATATGGGATGTTGTGAAATTATATTAAAGTTTCGAAACAACCAGATACTGTACAATTAATTGTGTGTGTGTCTGATTTATTTTAGCACTTAAGGTTTTGTCAACAAATTTTCAACAAGCCTTTATTTTGTAAATATGGAACATATAATAAAAAATTGGGTCAAAATGTGAAAGGGCAAAGTCATAATAACTATAAATAGCCCCTATTAGCCCCGCTGCAGTGCAGCGCGTCATGCGCAAGATGCCCCTTTTTATCGCTTCCGTGTTTCTTTATTTATTTTCCATTTGCATGGGATACCTGGCATTGCCCGATGCTGTTAGAATCATGTTGGCATTTTGAAGTCATCAAATTTTGTTTTTTCTATTTTTGTTTGGGGCGGGGGGGTTCAGAGGGGGAAAGGGGGGCCTAAAGCCTAAAACACCTTCCTACACTCACTACGAAATGGGGTCGTGGATCATTTACTATTACGGTACCTTTCATATAGCTACAGAGGCTTAAACACCATAAACTGAATAAAAAATAATCCTTGTTTATTTTTGGTGCTAAATCCAAAAATTCCTTTTTTTATTTTTTTTTTACCTGAAACCATCCTGGCACTCAATGATGAACCTCTGAATGTTTGGCCATGTCTGAAATAATGACAACACAGACAGACAGACAACACGTCTCTCATCGTATCGATTGAGGTTTTGTGGCTGTTCAGGCCTTAACATTTTTACCCTTTTAGCTTTGTCATCAAATGTTCAACAAACCTGTATTATCACAATATGGACAACACAAATGAAAAAAAATGTTTAAAAAAAATTATCCACTGTCGTTCTCGTCAAGTTTAATTTGAGTACAAAAAGGACGCAGTTGGGATTTTCATTTTGAGATGCTTTCGAGTTAATATTTTGCATTATTTTCATCAGCCTCCCACAGATCTCTCCCACAGATCTCCTGATGTCCCTGTTCTCTACTGTTGTACTTGTGTGCTTCCCTCTGTCTCTCCCCATCTGGTCTCCTGCCCCCTTTATTATATGTTTTATGTGTCCGTTTGTGTTTTTTGTGATTAATGTTAGCTCTTACACGAGTTTCCATCTTGTATACAAAAAAAACCTATACATATTGCTACCTTTCAGCATACATCTTTTGTGAAACGTTCCTCGTGTTTCACTGGGAAGATGTGTTTTTGGTAGAACTTACTTTTATTCCACTTCGGTCAATAAAATTCATAGCAGACTCCCTTTGGAGGCTTTTGGGAACCTAACGGGTTTCCCTCAAATGGGTTTTCGGCAATTTCAGGTGGGGAATAGGATCGTAATTTGAACAGGGTGCTGAATATGAACACGATGATGATTATGATGGTCATTCCAATGATATCAGAGTTGCAACATGTGGGGGGTGGAGGAGGTGAAAATAGTGTTATCTGGAAAGTCCTGTGAACTGAGGACAATGGTACCGTGCCATCTGTCCAGGCTGCACCTTCTGAATAGCTGGTGTTAACAGTGGCTGTCCTTGGGCTGGCTGTTTTTTTTTTTGTTTTGTTTTTCCTCTTGACAAGAATAATGCTCATGGAAGAGCAAGGGTGAACTGACAGTGGGGTAGTGGGGCAATAATTGGGCACAATCAGCAAAGGTATGAACGACCAGGAAAAGAAGAGTGGATTCGAGGAAATACTAAAACCAGCAAGTAAGAGGATTTGTTTAAGAATGGTCAATGGGGGTAATAAAGATAATGGGTCAGGATGGGGTCACAAGGTGGCAGTGCCGATTTAGGCCCTGGAGGGAAGAATGGGAAAGAACGGCCTCTGAAAGGCTGTTCACCAGACTGGAGAATCAAGGAATGAATCAGTTGAGGTGTGTGCCTTTTCGTCAACCTGGATTTTGGAAGGTTAACCAGAAAGGGGTTACTGGAAAAACATGGGAATCTTGGAGTTGCTGGGGAGAGTCAGAGAACTAAGAGAGCAGATGGAGCGATATTGGAGAAGGGGTGGTACAAAATAGAGCGACCACAGACCTGCCTGCAATTTGAATGCAATAGATCTGGTGATGCGGCCTCATCATGGGAAATATTTGGTATGAAGGATCGAT
This sequence comes from Myxine glutinosa, assembly GCF_964187855.1. Lineage (NCBI taxonomy): Eukaryota > Metazoa > Chordata > Myxini > Myxiniformes > Myxinidae > Myxine > Myxine glutinosa. The sequence goes on along the minus strand of NC_136267.1, from coordinate 157,693,692 downwards.
CGCAGTCTGCAGTCGGCTTCAAACGCCAGGTTTTCCTGGTCGGCCCAGGAGCCTGGTCCTTTTCTAATGGCTGACTATGAGACTAAACAGGTGGGTTAAAACAAGTTGCATATTTGAGTTTGATACCCAAATGAGTCGGACTTGACTATAACCTACTGTATTGGAGCAGCGCCAGCATTGTTGCTGCATCTTGTATGTCAACTGTTCCCACTCTGAAATGTGTCGTTTGTGGCCCTTCTGAAACTGATGCATGGGCCACCGATAGGTTTGTAAGTGGTAGATACTACCTTTTGGTAACTTTGCAAGAGATGGTGGCCAGTGTTGCACTTTGATTCGAGTCTCCACAACACTGAAAGAGTTTCCTCTTGATGGAAGCCTCAAGGTATTAGGACCAGCTAACTCGGGAGGTGGAGCAACTGCAAAGTGGAAAGGTAACCTTGTACACAGATCATGTTCTTGGGTCAGCTGTCTCCTAAAAACAAGGACAGACAGTTATTGTATATTGATTAAAGCAGAGAGTCTGAATCTGAAAGCAGAGAGTCTGAATTCACAGAGTTAGGCGGACTCACTAATTTGAATGATCTCTTTGGCAGTCTCCATTCAAATGAAGAAATTGAACCACCCATAATTTAACTTTGATAGTCTGATAGGGGCTTTAAGTGAAGAGAATATAAAAGTGCCCTCTTGGGCCTGCTCACATTTAGATCCCTTCCCACAGCATAATCACATTTGGTTTTCCCACTCTTGGCTTCAGATACAGCTTGAGAGTTCCAAGGACGTGCTGCTATTGCCCATCATTTTTATATCAAATGCCTTTTGGTGCTTTGATTTTTTACTGTACCATTTATTGCTTTTTATTGTTGCATCATCTGCTGCAATGTCATGTGTTACGGATTCGTCACTTCCGTCATTGTGGTTTTCATCCACTGTAAGCATTTTTGGTTCAATGTACTATGATTGTTATCATTTAAGTGAAATGGAGATAACTGTTTTCAAAAGGTAAAAAATTAGTGTTTTAAAAGAAACCGGAAACCGGATCGGGAGGAACCGGAAGAAGAAGAAGAGCAAGAAAAAAGCGGAGCAAGTGAGGTCGGGAAGAAAAGCCGAGCTGCTTTGAGGTCTCGAGGAGACGCTGGGGAACGGGGGTCACGAGCGAACTTTGGGTTTCCTGGGAAAGGCATTCCTGCGACAGAGTTGTGATTGCTGTGACAGATAAACCTGCGTGACAGGTTTTGCGGTAGATTCTGAAGAGAATCGTTGATGGAGTGCAGGTACGCCTCCAGTACGGGCCCGTCGGCCATTTTGCCTCGCTCCCGCCATTTCGCATCGCTCCAGCCTTTTCACCTCGCTCCAGCCATTTCACCGCACCCAGCCGTTAGCCTGGTTTGCGTATGTAACGTGGATTTCGATTGGGAATTTGTGGTTCTCCGTTTGGGAGCCGTTGAACGTTCATACCCGAAGGTGTGATTTCCCAATCGCCTTTTGAGGGCACCTTTGCACCTCTTTGGCAGCATGACTGTCAGCCGAACTGGATTCTGGTCTCGATACGACATTTTTCTTGCGATCACCGGAGCGTGGATCGACTTTGGCTTGATGCCGGGACAGAGACTTTGGGAATGTTCTTTTCGCTCACTTGGAGCACAGTGAGTTATATTGTAAGAAACTCATGGTACCATCATAGGAATGATATAATATTTGTTGTACAATTGATTAATATTGTTCTTGTGCTGTTATTCTTGTGTGACCTTAATACAATACTTGTTTTTTGATAACAATTGGTGTGGTTTCACCATTGGTCATTGACACACAGAGTAACACATCTTTCTGCCGTGACTCCTTTCGGGGCTCGGAGGTACACCGTGACCAGGGTTTGGGGAGGGGCACGTAACACATGCCTTTGCTTTATTGTTCATTTCACACTTTCATTCGGTATTCATTTCTTGTTTATTTAAATTTGTCTTTATCTGATATTTGTTTACTTTGCATTACTTTGGTGGACAACCACCTTTTGATGATTGGAGCTGTATCAACTCAATCGCGTGTTCGCTAAAGCAAGGAGCCAGAATTTGAAAGACCTCAGGTAATTTAACTGGGATACAGGTGATGTCTGGTAAAGTTTAAATAATACTCGGTGCGCAGCTTCGCTGACGCGTTTAATCAAAACACAGCATGTTGTAATTCACAGACATTGCGTGACTATCTGCGAGTGTGAAGAGGATGTAAAATTAAGTAAAACATGTGAAAAAGGATCTTTTTAGCATGGGTTTTTTTGTGTACAGAATCGAGGCTCGTGTAATAGCTAACACATTGAACATGAAAACATGAACAGACACATAAAACATGCAATGAAGGAAGCAGTAGACAAGAGGGGGAGACAGAGTGAAGCACCCAAGCACAACAACAGAAGAGAACAGGGACGTCGGTAGATCTGTAGAAGGGGGAGGGCTGGGGGAGGAGGGAGGTGTACACGGTATAGAGCAAATGAACACTTCTAGGAATTTTAGGAAAGAAGTTGGGGATTGAAAGAGGTGGATTTCGGGTGTTTTAACGGGTGTAGCAAATATCAAGATTTTGAATGGGGGAAGATAAGAGATGGTGGTGCACAGCTGTTATAAAGACCTGGAGGGATGAGAGGGACAGAGGGAAGCACAGCAACAGTAGTGAACAGGGATATCAGGAGATCTATGGAAGAGATAGGGCTGGGGCAGGTTACACAGGATAAACAAGATTGACACTACAGGGACTTTCCGGAAAGAAAACAGGGAATTTGAAGGAGGTGGATTTTGGGGTGAATTAATGGGGGTCGAAGAGATATGTTGGATGGAGGCAGATATGAGATGGTTGTGAACAGCTGTTTTAAAGATCTGGAGGCGGGAGAAAATAGGAATGAAGGAGTGAAGGTGAGCAGAGAGCCGAGATTTTGGCAATTTCACCAGAAGAGGGTTGCAGGCAGATCTTGTGCATCCTGCAGAAATATTTGGGGGACAGAGCCCAGAGAGAGCAGGGGGAGCAAGGCCGAAAAGGAGTCGGTCGAAGAAAGAAAGACCACCTACCTGCCTGCGGTGAGTTAGTGAAAGGCCCTCAGAATCAGCTTCATTGCGGGAGATTCTCATCACTAATGATTCTGAATGCTTTGGTTTCAACCGTGTGAAGCCGAGCTAGGTGTGAGGCAGGAGCACCAGCCCAGAGGGGAGAGAAGTATTACATTGAACTGCGGATGAAAGCTTTGTATGTGGTTAAGCAGTTGTTGTTATTTGTGTGCTCCTTCAGTGTACCTTTATTTATATATTTTTATATTGCTTTGAGAAGTATTACTATATTTACTTTTGTGTGCCCATCCCTTGTAAATGGTTCCTGCTTTGGTAGAATAATAAATGTTATCGTTGGAACCGCTCCATTGAAGCAGGAGGTCCACTTCTTCCTCGTTCACAGAAACGCTTTCAAACAGGCATGTTTGTGATTAAAGGAACCACTTTTTGTTCGAAGTAAATCGTTTATTACCTTTTCCAACGGTATCATTTGTATTATTCTATGACAGCAGAAACTCTTTAGAATAAAGCGTTGCAGACAGAGAAACTCGGCCCCTTTTATCGAATAAGATGCAGGAGCAGCAGGAAGTGTCATGTTATCCTCTCTGGGGTATATAGATTACAGTAGATCTATGCTCATTTTTTTTTTTTTTTTACCCACGTTATTTTTTTTTTACTTTTTTTTTTTTTACTTCTAGTTGTGCCCAGGTTTAGAATAGGTACACCGTATCTCTGCATGTCGTAAGAGGCAACTAAAGGGTTGGGGCCAGGAAGGGCATCCAGCCAGAAAAAACATTGCCTCAAAAAGGGAACCATGATGATTGTCATGGGGCCCACGAGGCGAACCCCCGCTCTAGCAGGGAAAATGGCCTTAAAAAGGGATTATTTTTTTTATACTTCCAGTAGGGGTACCCCCACAAAAACGGCATGATAAGCTATTTATACACATTAACACGGCGCTTGTCCAAGCAGGAAAAACCCTTTGGGGAGGTGGAATATTATCAGTACTATATTATTACTTTGTAATAACATTAATATTATGCTATTGTCATCAGTGTTGTTATTACATCTGCCACCGTAGGTGGATGGAGGTCATGTTTTCATCTCTGTCTGTTTTTTTGTAAACAGGATATCTCATAAAGTTGTGGATACATTGGGACTAAATTTGGTGGAGAGGTTAGGTGTTTGACAAGGACGAAATAATTAGATTTTGGTGTCCGGATTCGGATCAGAGAACCTTCTAAGTGATTCTTCGCCTTTTAGTGATGGGGCTAAAACCGATACAAAGCACGATATCTCAAAAGGTTATGGACAGATTCGGACGAAACTGGGTGGACAGGTTGGTTGTGTGACACGGACAAATCGATTCGGTTTTGGTTCAGGTCCGAATCCAGATCTGGCCTATCAGTGGGATACAAAACGTTAAATGCTCAGGCTGGTGGAGGTATGTTCTCGGCCGAGTGCTGTTCTAGTTTACTTTTGTAATTAGTAGCAGTTTGGAAAAACGCCACGATTACCTATCTCAACAAGGATATACACCTTGACACGGATTTTGCCCAAGACGAAAAACCGCCTTGGGAAGGAGGGAAAAATGAAGTTGCTACAACCTCCATTCTGTGGCCCTTAATCCTCGTGTCAAGTTTGGTTGAAATTGGATTAATTACGACCGAATGTATCACGTTCAGACAGACAGACACCAAAATGCGTATTTTAATATGATATGTTGGTGTTTTAAGTCACTGGTGTAACCTGTGTGAGAGGGTTTTCTGCATTGGCTGTGGTGACCATCACACAACCACATTTGCATAGCATCTCAAAACACAAAATCTCTTGAAATGCATTGAAAATATTATGTTGTAGAAGAAAGTGCAGAGCAATATGTACAACCATGAAAGTTTTATGAATGAAGCGTGCAATGTGTTGACATGTCATGCAGGGGAGAGAGAAATTTTCATGTATTCTATTACATGTATGCTGGACTGGCCTTGCAGAAAAAGCTATTGCAGTTCAAGCTTCCATCCACGTACCTGCCAAGGTAATATCGTCAGCCAGGTATTAGCCATGTCGACCCTGTTGAATATTTGTTCTCGTGATTTCTACAGCAGCACAAATGCTTCACTTTTATTCATTAATTAATTGTGTGTGTGTGTGTGTGTGTGTGTGTGTGTGTGTGTGTGTGTGTGTGTGTGTGTGTGTGTGTGTGTGTGTGTGTGTGTGTGTGTGTGTGTGTGTGTGTGTTCGTTCTTATTTTAATTTTCAGGTATCTGGACTGCCAAGGCAGCAGATCACTTGACGTTGTAATCAATCACACCATTTTTCAGGAGCAACATCGCACCATGGAGCATTGCTTTCACATTCTTGGATTCTCTCATGAGGTTTGACTCTTGACAAACTGAAAAACTTTTCTCATATTATTCAACACCTTTACACTCGGACTTTTCGGCATGGTTTGACAGCTCTACTCATTTACCTATCCGAAAATACTTATTTACACCTACATATACAAGGTTTACACCTCTGTGGTTGTTCCTTTATACTCCACAGTTTTACCTCTTGACATTTCTAATGTCCAGATTATATTTACCTCCGCCACCAAAGGTGGATGCAGGTTATGTTTTCACCCCTGTCTGTCTGTTTGTCTGTGAACAGGATATGTCAAAAAGTTGTGGATGGATTCGAACGAAATTTGACAGAAAGGTAGCGTATCTGACAAGCACGACATGATTAGATTTTGGTGAAGATCTGGGTTCCGCATCCGGCTAGTATAATTTTTTAAGTAATTCTTCACCATTGGGAGATAGGGCCAAAAACGATACATAGCAGGATATCTCAAAAAGTTATGGACGAATTTGGACGAAACTTGTTGGACAGGTTGTGTGTGTGACAAGGAGGAATCAATTCAATTTTGGTGAAGATCTGAATATGGATACAGCTAGTGGAACTTTTTAAGTGATTCTTCACCATTGAGTGATATGGCCAACCAGGCAGAGGTTTGCTCTCCACTGAGTGCCGTTCTTCTTTACAATGTTTCATTTGAAAACTTCTGTTTTTGCTACTTTTATATGAGACTAGCTGAATTCACCCGGCGTTGCCCGGGTTCTTTTTGAATGAATTTAATCTTCTGTACTAAAAAAGGAATAAAACGCGGCCTTGCGAAGCAGCGGAGTTTGACGATCCCGCCGTGGCCGCATTTCGTTCATTTATTACTATAATTCGCTTTTACTCGCGGCCGTAGAAGATTGACTCCTATAATTCAGCTCAGCTTTTAATTGCGAAATGGGCCCAGCCCGACCGAGGTGGGCCTCGACCGGCCTCGCCACCTAGCCTATAACCTGCCTGGGGCCCGTCCCGACATTTTTTTGTTTCAGAGGTTTCCTCCTATCTTTCACCATTCAGGAGATTAGCGCGCGCAGACAAACAAACAAACAAACAAACAAAAACTTTCTTTTTTTCTATCTAGACTAGCCGAAAGCACCCGGCGTTGCCCGGGTTCTTTTTGAATGAATTTACTACTATAATTCAGTTTTTAGTCACGGCCATAGAAGATTGACTACTATAATTCAGCTCAGCTTTTAATTGCGAAATGGGCCCAGCCGGGCCGAAGCGGCCTCGACCGGCCTCGCCAAATAGCCTATAACCTTCCCGGGGCCTGTGCCAACATTTTTAGTTATTTTTGAATGAATTTACTTCTATAATTCAGCTTTTACCCGCGGCTATAGACGATTGACTACTATAATTCAGCTCAGCTTCGAATTGCGAAATGGGCCAAGCCCAGCCGAGTCGGCCTCGACCGGCCTCTCCACCTAGCCTATAACCTTCCTGGGGCCCGTCCCGACATTTTTGGTTCTTTTTGAATGCATTTATTACTATAATTCAGCTTTTACTCGCGGCCGTAGAAGATTGACTACTATCATTCAGCTCAGCTTTTAATTGCGAAATGGGCTCGGCCCGGCTGAGGGGGGCCTCGACCGGCTTCGCCACCTAGCCTATAACCTTCCCGGGGCCCGTCCCGACATTTTTGGTTCTTTTTGAATGCATTTTCTACTATAATTGAGCTTTTACCCACGACCGTAGAAGATTGACTACTATAATTCAGCTCAGCTTTTAATTGCGAAATGGCCCCAGTCCGGCCGAGGTGAGCCTCGACTGGCCTCGCCACCTCGCCTAAAACCTTCCCGGGGTCCGTCCTGACATTTTTTGTATTAGAGGTTTCCTCCTATCTTTCACCGTTCAGGAGATTAGCGCGCGCAGACAAACAAACAAACAAAAACTTTCTTTTATATGTTTAGATTATTTGCCCAAAAGTCTCTGCCACATACTAGTGAGTTTTTTTTATCCGGATCTCTGTCTCTAGGGTGGTGATCGAGCTTAAAAGTGCAAAATGCGTGGGTTAAATGTCATAGGTCAATATTTTGGTCAGGCCAGGTGGGTATTTTGGGCCTACCACTGGTAACATGTAACCTAATGCTACCTGCCGCATGTTGGGGTTGTCGGCGACTAAACCGACTACTCTGATTGGATTTTGCTTGTGGTGAAGGTGACTGTGACACACCTGCCAGGACTAAAACCAATACCTGACAAAGGACAGATGAGCTGGCAACAGCCATCCAGTCTGGAGATGGCGTCTCCTAAAACCCAATGAGGGTAGGATAATGTAATTTTCTGTCTGGCCTCGTTATCCCCTTTTGCACAGTGGTCTTGTGAAGAGGTTTCCTTGTTTCAGGACTAGGTGAAGGTTTTGCCAGTTTTTCCTCTTGTTTTTCTCCATAGCCCTTTACATTTAGTGGCCCTGAGCCTTGCTTACAGCAAATCTCCATAAAATAAAAAATTAGGCTGTGAACTTCTTTGAAATATCTCACAAACATGGCCATCGCCATAATAACTGTGGGTATTTCCTGTTTTACAAAACGTCACACCACTACATGTATGTAAATGCGAAAATTGAGGTTCCATTCGTGATGTTAGTGCAACAGGAAAGATTCTCTCATATTTTTGTTCTGTCTCTAAATATCTACTGCCCGTAGCTAAAAATTTAATCAACACACGATATTACATTGTCGTGTGGAGCCGTCCATATGTTACATAATACATTTTTCTGCAATCTCCGACACACACTCACCTTCCCCATCGCATGAAAACTAAATGAAAAATTTAAATTTCACACTAAACTCCTGAAAATCGTTAATGTACATGCTTTCATCAAATTACCATCAATCTCTCTCAGTGGATATGCATACAAATGGTTCCCTCATTCCTGAAAACTGGGTGTCGTTGGGAAGAGCCATATTCAAATATGAAGGAACAATGAACTCGAATAGTGATTTGGTTTTGGTGTTTTTATTGGTTTTTGTTTGGTGTTTTTGGTGAATTTAATTTTTTTTGGTGTTTTTGGTGAGTTTTTTTTTTTTTGGTGAATTTTTTGGGTGAATTTTTGGTGTTTTTGGTGAATCACCACCAGAAAAGGTATTTTTGGTGAATCAATCATCAGATCTGATGATTTGACCACCGAGTGGTCTTCATCCTGGTTTTGGTTACAACTGTAATCAGCGTGCCAAGAGCATCATTTATCCGCTCGTGAAACCAAGATGTTCGTTCAGCAGTTCAAATTTTTCGCATCTTGATTGTGCTTTATCATTCAAATGTATCAAGGAGGGTTTCTGTAGAACTATCAATCTTAATTTTGGTGTGTGGGGTTTACACACCTTTCTGTGCTGCATAGGAGGTGTGTGCCGTGTATCGTATGCTGTCGGGTGTGCTATGCCTGGGGGATGTGGAGTTCATTGCTGAGCCAAGTGATGTTCAAGGTGATAAAAGCAATGCAGATCCACTCCAACCAGCGTTGCAAAACAGTGAGTATAAAAGATGTCTTTGTGCCTGCTCACAAACTCCTCTAACTGATCATGAATTTGTGGAATCTAGTCAAGTGGGGAGATCATTCAAGTTTGCTCAGCAGCTCCCTCCATATGAGGTTTGTGGTGGGGAGTGGTGGTAAGATTTTCTGTAAACTGAACCTATAGCCCCTCCCCCTGTCCTCTTCCCTCCACCCACCCCCACATCTTCTTCAATTTATTAATCCACCTATGAGCTCAGAACAGGGAGACAAAATAAATACAAATTCCAATTGGATAAATGAGGTTGTAACCAGATATTTGAAGCTTTCTGTCGCACGAGTCACACAGGCAATGGCTGAGGTATGACTTATTTGAGCTTCTTCGGTCCTTGGATGACTAAGACAAGGCTAAGAAACTTTCTGAAAGGTCATATTCAAAGATAGTGTTTTCAAACCATGATCAGCAGGTCGTCTTAACTCCCCCTCACTCATTTAGTGATTAATCACTACTCTCTTAGCGGATAGAGTTTTCTTTAACACAGCTCTGCACTTTGGAAACTCTGTTTTAATTGGTTTCCTCGATTGACAGTGGTGTGAACATGATAAGGGGTTTGGAGGAGGAGTAGGTTTGGTATTTGTGCTTGCGATACAGATTTTCGTCACTCGTTTCTGTATGCGATACGGAAAAATACAAGAAGTATTTTCATTTTTTTACACCAAAAACAAAAGATTTCCATTGTACCCTCATTATTGTTTTATTTGATCAACCATAAACTTTAATCCATATAATTATATAAAACCGAAAAACATGGTCCGTGAAGCCGTACGTCCGTCCCTCAGTCCGCGAAGCCGTGAAGCCATGTCATTATGTCTATTAATTACGTACTGTTTGAACACCTGTTGCATTCTGTCTATTAATTATGTACGTCTATTAATAACGTACTGTTGGAATATCCCTTTCGACCCTCTAGACTACTGAGATCCCTTAGACCTTTAAAGACCCTTTAAGTCCCCCAAGACCCTTAAGACCACAAAGACCCTAAAGACCCAGATGACCTAAAAGACCACAAAAAACCCAAAAACTCAAAAAAAAACAACCTCAAAGACCCTTATGACCCAAAATACACTGAAGACCCTCAAAGACCCAAAATACCCAAAATACCCCGAAGACCCTTCAAGATCCTGAAGACCCTTAAAGACCTAAACGTCCTAAAATACCTGTAAGACCCTTTAGACCCATTGAACCCCAAGATCATGAAGATCACCCAAGACACTTAAGACCACTTTTACCTTTAAGATACTTTCAATACTTGAGACATCTTTAGATCCCTTCACCCTTCCAACCTTTTATAACCTTTAAACCTTTAAACCTTTACACCCTTAAAGTACCTTTCGACCCTGAGACCTTAACACCATTTAGACCCCTTATACCTTCAAACTGATTAGACAGCTTGGGCCCTTGACCATGTAGACCTTTGCACCATATGGACCTTTTTTGTTACAAAAAATTACAAATAAATAATATCACCAATATATACAAATAAATTTATATAAAATAAATGTTTTTTATATGATTGGTGTAAATCATGACAATACCGCAACTCAAATTCAGTCAGTTCATTATCCTCAGTTAAAACAAGGCTGTGCCTTGCGGTGACATGTTGTGAGGCAAGCGTAGCGAGCTGATGCACGCCAGTTTACTTATAAAGATATCTAACGCATGTCTCGTCAATTCGCCCTCTAATTATCATTTCTGCATGCAATATTTCATGATACCAGACATGCCTACTGTTCGTATCTAAAAGTTAATTTGGCAATGCAAAACATCTGACATTTTCAAAACGAAAGTTCAAAAATAATGAAATTGAGCAAACAAGTAAACGAAAAAATATGTTTTATGGCTACACACTTTTATTTTATTTTAAAAGTTTTAAACCTATTTTTTTATTTTCTTAAATTTTGATATATTAAAATGTACCAAAAAAGAGGGCCGTGGACCAAATTTCAGCTCTCTAGGACGTATGGAACCTAGAAAACGAACGCCTCAACGATTTGAAACGGGACAAACAAAGTTCAGATGAAGTTAAATAAAAGTGTGTAAAAAGAAGGCTGGTCATTATTTTGGCCTGGTAACAATAACCCCAAAGTTAAACGTACTTGAAGAATAAATAACCCGTTTTGCTCGAGAAGGCTATATTGATGATCTGCATCTTGGGGGAAAGATAGAACAATGGATGAAATCAACAGGACGTCGATTGAGGTATGCCAACCGCCATGAGAAGCTATGCTTCGATGAAGCTAACATTTACACCTGGAACATCAGCTTGTCCTTGCTTCCCATGTCAGTTATCTCAAACAACTCCCTGTTGATTTCATCCATTCAATTTATTTGAGACGTGCATGGGATCTTTTAATTTGGTAGATCATATACAAGTCTTCACGGCAACATAATAACTTCCTTGTTTCATTCAACAGGGAAGTAATGAGAAACAAATGAAGAACCTGTAAGAGTAGTGCCACGTATGCTTTTGAAGTCTTCTGATCAAATATAACAACTTGGTTAAATTAAAAGCAATTTGTGCGTTATGGTTTTCGGATACTATACTGATGGGCTGAAAATTATCACTGATTATATTGGCATAAAGGCCCCAATCACATCTTATTATTTTATGCTTCAAATAAAATCACATTTGATGAGCAAAGTACATCTGATAACCGATATCAATGGGGAAATGACTGAAGTGCGGACCGTAAGTTACGTTAATGTTGCCAAATTGTCCATTATGCTGTAAATCTGCAAAGAGATTGCTAATAGCTCATAATGCAATATGTGGTCTTTGCTGATAAATAATTAATTAACGCAGGTTTGATTGAAATTGGTAGGGATTTGAAAGACGTTTTTATTCCACCACTAAGCATTTTTACCCGTCGCTTCGCTGATGGATTTAATGAAAAGACAACATGTTGAACTTCACAAACATTCTGCCCTATTGACCCTGTCATTTACCCGTGGTCATCTCCATCTGCTTGCACGTCAGCTCATATCACCTTCATAAACCAAGCTTGCTGCTTATATATGACGTGAGCAAATATCACTTCCGCTTAGATGCGAATCTCAGCGGTGGATGCTTTGGTTTGAACCTCCGCTTAAAATGGGTGAAATGAAACATTTTGAAAATTTGGTCTTATTCTCATCATCTCATTCATCATTCATCTCATCTCATTCCCGGTGTGTATCCCGGTTTAGAATAGGTACACCGTATCCCTGCACATCGTAAGAGGCGACTAAGGGTTGGCGCCAGGAAGGGCATCCGGCCATAAAAACATTGCCTCAAACAGGGAACCATGATTGTCATGGGGCCCGCAAGGCTAACCCCCGCTCTAGCGAAGAAAATGGCCTTAAAACGATCATTCATTCATTCATTCTCATCAGATTTCAACATCACAGTAATACATATAATCAAGTTGTTTAAACTTTATTTATAGGTGAATGATATTGTTGCGAATATGGAATTTGGCCTCCATATCCGCTTGTAAATATTCCCCTATTTCCCCAATACTCCCCAACTATCCCCAATCCCCCATTCCCTAGTCCCATTGTCTGTAAACAACAATCAGTAGAGCCGACCTTCCCCTTTTTCCCCCATTAAATGTCGTGCCCAGGTCCACCGCACCACACGTAGACAACTTTCGGACATCTTGCTAGTTATTCTTAGTCTATGTCAGTTAAGGACTCGTTTCCATTAATTATGACTCTTCGTTGCACCAGAATGTGATTATATGGCACCAGTAGTGAGTTTAGGACCTTTCCCATACCTCCTCCCATCTTCTTCCCCAAACAACAACAATAACAACAACTACAACAACAATTACAACTACAACTACAACTACAACAACAATTACAACAACAACGACGCTGCACCGGGGGAGTGTGCGTCATCACACCGGCTCGGTTAGCCGCCATTGACAATGCGCGCCGGACCATGCGCTCCACGGGGTTACCACGAAGGGGCTGGCTGTCAGCTCCTCGTCAAGGGCGGAGCCGGTAACCCCCCCGCACGCACCCAATGAGAAGCAACGAGCCGATTCCATCTGGGGCGGAGCTAACGAGCCGAGGGCGTGTCACTCCCCGCCGGATCTACGCAGCCACTTGCCGGATGTGAGGTCAGATGCGCCCCCAGCTTGAGCAGACAAGACGCCATCCGAGCGCTGCGACCTCCCCGCATCTCTAGACCGGACCGGGTCGACCCTGTCCTTGAGCCAAGAGTGCACCTTGAGCCATCGATACCCGCTTTCCTAGCCATCAAACCCCGTGTGAGTCAGCCTTTTGTCCCGTTTATCTGTCGTCTGTTGGGAATAATATAAGAGTGTGTCTAAGTGCTTGTCTTTCTATGCTGTACCTCTTGTAGTTGTAATCTGACCTTCCGTAACAATATAACCTCCTCCGGAGGTCTTGAGAACTGAACCCTGGTGTCGTGTCATTTGAATCCCAGCTGAAACGTAACAATATAACCCGTAACAATATAACAATATAATCCGTAACAATATAACCTCCTCCGGAGGTCTTGAGAACTGAACCCTGGTGTCGTGTCATTTGAATCCCAACTGAACCCTGGTGTCGTGTCATTTGAATCCCAGCTGTGTGTCTTTTCCTTCATTGACCTAGCGTAGCGCGATTAGTCAACGTTCGGGTATAATCGGGTAACTTGTGCAGACGTGGTCATACCAAAACCGCTCGGTAAACTAACATCTAAGCCACGTCTGTAAGAATTGGTGTCGAGGAGTGGAATTCGAACCCGGGACTAAATTTATTAGGCCCAAATTTGTAACAAGTAGAATCGATTCGGAGCGCGTTTCCCGCGCGTTATTAGGCCCAAATTTGTAACAAGTAGAATCGATTCGGAGCGCGTTTCCCGCGCGTTATTAGGCCCAAATTTGTAACAATTAGAATCGATTCGGAGCGCGTTTCCCGCGCGAAATTATAACGGCCGAAATTTGTTTTGTTGTATAAAAACCCGAATTTTGAAAGTCGCGCTATGGCGGATCAAGACAGCTGGGGTCCGGTAGGGGAGAGTGAGGCAGGGTCGGTCCAGGACCAAATTGAGGGACATGAGGGACAGGAGGAGAGCGAAGCAGCGAGGGTAGCAGACGCACAAAATAGCGTCGTTGTGCCCGACATTGCGGGAGCGCAAAATGGCGCCTCGCTGATCACCGCGCCCGCGACCGTGGCAGCGCCCCCGGTGGATTGGAACTTGTTTTTCATACAAATGAAGGCCCTTATGGCCCAGAATAGCGAAGAAATGGAAAGCAGAATGATGGGGGTAATGGGGAACCGAATGGAGGCTCAGAGTGAGCGATTGGAGGGCCAATTAGGGGTAATGGGAAACCAAATGGGGGTAATGAGGGACGAAGAGAGGGGTACTGGTGAGAAGGTAGACAAAAATTTTGAGGGGTTAGACAATGGGATAAAAGAGGTGAGAAATGGGTTAATGGGGGTAGAAAACAGAATGGCCGCTCAAGAGAATCAAATGGAAGGGATGCAAAAGGGGTTAGAGGGGGTAGAAAATAGAATGGCTGCCCAGGAGAATCAGATAGAGGGAGTGAAAACTGGGTTAGAGGGGTTAGAAAACAGAATGGAAGGCAAATTGAGGGACATGAGGGACCAAGCGGAAAGGGAAGTTAACCAAATGGGGCAGCAGATAGAGGGGGTCAGAATGGGGGTAGAAACCAAACTGGACGCTCACAGGGAGGAAATGGAGCAGATGAGGGTGGCATCTGGGCAGGAGATGCAAGTGATGGGAGAGCAGATCAGAAGAGGAGTGAGTGAGGAGGTCGGAGGAGTGCGCGAGGAGGTGAGGCACTGTAAGGAGCACATGGAGAAGGAGGTGAGAAAGGGGACTGTAAAATTACAAGGGGGCATAGAGGACCTGACGCAGGAGGTGGAGCAGCTAACAGAGGGACAAAAAGAACTAACGGACCAGGTAAAGAAGAACACAGCGGTAATAGGAGGGTTAAAAGCGACACAAAATGACTTAAAAAATGACTTGGTAGCGACGAAGAGGGAATGTCAGATGGTACGTGAGGGACTGACAACGAGGTTGGACGAGGTGGTAGAGGTAATGGAGACGAAGGACCGGCAGGTGAGGACGCACATGGAAACGGTCAAGGTAGCCTTGGAGGACGAGCTTGAGGAGACGTACCGGGGAATAAAAGAGGTGAAGCACAAATTAGAAGAAGTGGAAGAAGGGATGAGCGAAATTAAGAAGCGACGGAGAGGGGATAAGAAAGAGATAAAAGAGGAGATAAAAGAATTGGTCCAAAGTCTGTGTTTGGATCGTGATGATGTGCTCATTAACCGGATGAGGGATTCGCAGGTGATGGAGGAGAAGCGAAGAGGAAGAGGACCCGGTGTAAGTGGTGACCAATATGGTCGTGCGTATGATGCGCCAGGGGATTTAAGAAGCTTGGGGGTCGAGATGGACCCGGGTGTTCGTGAGAGGCCGTTGGTGAAGTGTGCGACCGGTCTGGTGTGCGAAAGAGGAGGTGTGCGAGAAAGTCCGACTCTGGGGTGTGTGAGGAAAAAGTGCGTGCCAAGGAGTGAGTGTGCTGGCGAGAGTGAGTCGGTCGTAGCGCGTGCGCGAGGGAGCACGTGGGAGCGCGGTGTGGTGAGTGTTACAGAGGGTGTGACGGGAGAGTGTGCACAAGAGTGTGCGCGAGGAAGGTGTGTGACGGACAGGTGCATGAGGAAAGAGTGCGCTGTCAGAAGTAAGGAAGAGTGTCCACCTGTGGTGAGTGTTACAGAGGGTGTAACGGGAGAGTGTGCGCGAGAAAGGTGTGTAACGGACAGGTGCATGAGGAAAGAGTGCGCTGTCAAGAGTAAGGGTGAGTGCGCTGTCAAGAATGGAGGTGAGAGTCGTGAGAGTGACAAGGAGAGTGAGTTGGTTGTGACAGGTGAGCGAGGATGTACACCTGGGATGGAAGGATGCACACCTGGAATGGTAGAGCGTGAGTGGGAATGCACGCTGGAGTTGGTGGTGAGGCACGTGGTTGGGTGTGCGAATGAGGGCACACCTGTGATTGTCACAGAGGAGGTGACCGAGGAGGGGGCGCGAAGCGGTGTATTGGTGAGGTGTGCGAGCAACGAATGTGTGCCAAAGTGTTCGGTGGTCAGGTGTGTGACCAAGGCTGTGAGTGGAATGGGTGTACCTGGGTGTGTAAGGAAAGGTACGAGGAGCATGGGCACGGCTGGATGTGTGAGCAAGGAACGGGCTGCGGGGTGTAAGCATGCAGGTGAAGCATCGATGGTAACCAGGTTAGAGGTTCGGTCGACTTTTAGCCGAAGCGGGCCCTCGGTGCGTGCCGGGCCTCGCTTTGAACGGCCGCGTCCGTGCTCCACTAGGTGGAGCGGGCAGCTGGATAGGAAGGGTCGTCATGGCGACCACGTTTTGGTGAGGCATTCCGGCAGGCCGAGATCGAGCCAAGGGATGGCTCCGTGCCGAGATGGTGCGTGGGATCTCGGCCCGGGTAAACCTCCTTCCCTGCACCGAGTGCCGGACGCATCCAGCCGCTGGCACAAAACAACCAGTATCCATTGCTTGGCTTTACGAAGCCGGGCTTTGGACAGGGATTGGCGCACCGAGAGGTATTAGTGAGTAGACTGGGTGATGAGGTTAGTGTTTTGGCCCCAAAATTAGAGAAAAACAAAATTTGATGATTGGCAAAGGATTGGCAGAGTGATGATTGGTAATGGTACAGTGATTGGCAGATGATTGGCAAATTTTTAATTTGTTGAAATTTGATGTGCAAAATTGGTAGTGAGAGACCCCCGATGGGGTGGGATGGCAAATCTGCCACCCTTCCCATGCAGGGGGCAAAGGAGCAATAGCTTATGGGGTGTATGGCAGTGAAAACTAGCCCGGGTGGGTTAGGTTATATGGATAGGGCCCTAGAAGATGACATTAGGTGACGTTAAGGTTAGTTAGTGACTGATACCTGTAGTGGGGACGCAGGTAGTTTAGTATGGAGGATAATGACGAGGGAGCGCAATAGTTTAAAGGGACGACTGGGAAGCGCAAGTTTCAGAAGGGAGTAGTTAGCTGAGATGATGCCGTGTGTGTGAGGATTGAACAGGTGAGAATTGAACAGGTGTGATTGCACAGGTGTGCAACTGGACAGGTGTGTGGAGCAGTGTATGAGTAGTGAGTGTTGTGGATCAGCGCGAATGCGCTTGGGGAGAGAAGGGTGCAGGTGGCACCAGGTGGGAGAGCACAGGTGTGCAAGTACAGGTGTGTGGAGAGAGTTGGAGTAAGTGGTACGGAGTGGTGTGCATGGTGCGAAGGTGTGGATGGGGGAAGAGTGGACCCCTTTCACGAGTACCCGGGGCGGGTAGTGTAAGTGTTAGGTAGAGGGTACAGGTAAATTGTGGTTGGATATTGGCATCTGTGGTGCGGTTGCAGAATGGTGTTGTGGATGGGTGCATTAGTGTTGTGGAAATGGCTGGGCGTGTAGCCTGTTAGTGTGTGTAGTTGGTTGGGCACTCCACCACTGTGAGGATGTCGGCCAGGTGAGGCCGCAGGTGGGCTCTGGGAGCCGGTAGTTGTGAGTGGGTGCCTGAGGATCCCGGGTGTGGATCGGGCAGCCCCGTGCCAGAGAGGGCACCGAGTGGGGAGAGTGCCAGAGGGCCTTCCCCAGGTAGTTAGGTTAGGGTAAGGAGCAGGTAAGCTCGGAGGCAACTGCAGTGGTGGAGGTGTGCAGGTGGGTAGACCCACTGGGAGAGGTACACGCCACAGCCCAGAAATTGTACGAGGGCACCGGGAGATGAATCGGGGGAGTGAGACCCCAAATTGAAAAGCACCACAGTTTGGCCAATGGGAATTGGTTTTTAGAACCCATAGTGTAAGAGGGCCAATGGTTTGGCCGGAGAAAGACCCCGGGTAGTGTAAAGTTGTTAAAGTCATTTAGGAAATAGTTAGGATTGATGAACCTGTCGCACCATACGCAGCCACTTACCTGTGGTGATGATGATGACTCCACACCTGTGTTTTCTTTGTTTTGTTGCAGGAAATGAGATTGCTGTGGATTTGTGAGACGCATCACGACGTGGATGAGACATTGGGGTGATTCCATCTCTCCCTCCCTAGGAGGGACTGATGATGAATTGGTAATGGCAAATTTTGATGTGCAGTTGGAGATGGCAAATTTTGATGAGAGTTGAAAATGGCAAATTTGATTGGTTAGGAGGGAGAGAAGACGAATTTGGTTTATGGGAGGAACGGGGAAGACAGTAGGGATGTTTGTTGATTTGTAAAGTAGATGTTTATGGGTAGTGTTGTGTTTTGTGGATACAGTAAGGGGTAAGGGAGGGGCCATGTAGGTTACCTGGTGGGGGGAGCGTACGATAGAAACGTACCTGTCTCACCTGGTTCCCATGTGACCCCAGTGTGCATCATCTTGTATTGCGTGCACTTTTGCGCCCTTACCACCTTACTCACTTGTCTGCTTCTTTTGTCTCCCACCTCCGAGGATCTGGCTTTGGGGTAGAGAGAGAGGAGAGAGAGGTGCTGGCTACGCAGTTGTGGGCCTGCACTTTCGCTGCTTGCTGCTTGGATCGATACACCATATGGACCGCAATGTTTGTGGCCACCCACAATGGACCGCAGCTTTTTTGCGGCCAAGCACCACCCGTGGAAGGACCTATGGGTCAACGTGGCACCTATGCCAAACAGGTGAACCACTAACAGTTGACACCACTGAAGGCCACAATATAGAAATGGACGCGGTTGGCGCCTTTCTTTATTTTTTGAAAGAGGCAAGAAGGCCAAGTGCACCACACGAAGGCAAGACCAGCGGCAGAGCATCGGCCGGCTGCGACACCACCGGTGATTTATAGACACTTTATTGGTGCACCGGATGGTGCTCACTGTGTGATGGGGTGGTGCTTGATGCTTGGAAGGGGTGCTCTGCACATTATTAAAGGCCGTAGGCCACAGAGCACTCGTGGGTTGGTGTATCGATGCTAGCATGCGTGCTCTCTCTATGCATAACATCTGCATGTGTTCCTCCAAAAACAGGTCCTGGATCGTAGTGTAAATATCAGCGTAGTCTTGTGTATATAATGCTCCCTACCGGCTGTATGTTTAGTTTGAGAATTCTTTCCGGATTCGGTTATCCTGTGGGTGTGTTTCTGTGAGGAGAAGGGTGCAACGTCGCAGGGGGACATATTTACTCATTTGTGAATATCTGTAAAACTGTCGCACTCAGGGTAGAGTTAATAGTAGAGGGAACTACATTGCGTGCCACACTAAAGTAGGTAAAAATTTATCGGGTCGGGACGCCCCGAGGGTAGAGAAGGGTGCAATGTTGCGAATATGGAATTTGGCCTCCATATCCGCTTGTAAATATTCCCCTATTTCCCCAATACTCCCCAACTATCCCCAATCCCCCATTCCCTAGTCCCATTGTCTGTAAACAACAATCAGTAGAGCCGACCTTCCCCTTTTTCCCCCATTAAATGTCGTGCCCAGGTCCACCGCACCACACGTAGACAACTTTCGGACATCTTGCTAGTTATTCTTAGTCTATGTCAGTTAAGGACTCGTTTCCATTAATTAATGACTCTTCGTTGCACCAGAATGTGATTATATGGCACCAGTAGTGAGTTTAGGACCTTTCCCATACCTCCTCCCATCTTCTTCCCCAAACAACAACAATAACAACAACTACAACAACAATTACAACTACAACTACAACTACAACTACAACTACAACTACAACAACAATTACAACAACAACGACGCTGCACCGGGGGAGTGTGCGTCATCACACCGGCTCGGTTAGCCGCCATTGACAATGCGCGCCGGACCATGCGCTCCACGGGGTTACCACGAAGGGGCTGGCTGTCAGCTCCTCGTCAAGGGCGGAGCCGGTAACCCCCCCGCACGCACCCAATGAGAAGCAACGAGCCGATTCCATCTGGGGCGGAGCTAACGAGCCGAGGGCGTGTCACTCCCCGCCGGATCTACGCAGCCACTTGCCGGATGTGAGGTCAGATGCGCCCCCAGCTTGAGCAGACAAGACGCCATCCGAGCGCTGCGACCTCCCCGCATCTCTAGACCGGACCGGGTCGACCCTGTCCTTGAGCCAAGAGTGCACCTTGAGCCATCGATATCCGCTTTCCTAGCCATCAAACCCCGTGTGAGTCAGCCTTTTGTCCCGTTTATCTGTCGTCTGTTGGGAATAATATAAGAGTGTGTCTAAGTGCTTGTCTTTCTATGCTGTACCTCTTGTAGTTGTAATCTGACCTTCCGTAACAATATAACCTCCTCCGGAGGTCTTGAGAACTGAACCCTGGTGTCGTGTCATTTGAATCCCAGCTGTGTGTCTTTTCCTTCATTGACCTAGCGTAGCGCGATTAGTCAACGTTCGGGTATAATCGGGTAACTTGTGCAGACGTGGTCATACCAAAACCGCTCGGTAAACTAACATCTAAGCCACGTCTGTAACAATATATATATATATATATATATATATATATATATATATATATATATATATATATATATATATATATATATATATATATATACATACATACATACAGGGTGTGACGTATATATACAGGGCTGGGAGGTGTGACGATTTTCAGAAAACTCGTACACAGTTATTTTTAGTCGAATTTCAATTTTTTTTTTGTTAAAGACTACATATATAATGCCATTTAATACACTGTAACAAAGACATTTTAAAAATGTAATTCATGTTTGAATTGGGTATAACAATGCAAGTGGGGGGTCGAGCGCATGCGTGATGGCTGTTGGTTACTCGTTGTTAGGCGCCATTTCAGTAGCCATGGAGCTGTGGACGATTGAACATCGCGTCTTTGTTGTTGAGACGTTTATTCAAACGGGTAGTTCGGTGGTGCTTACACAGCGCAGATTTAGTACTCACTTCAATGTTGGTCGACGTGGCGCCGTTCCGTCTCGAAACACAATATTGAAGTGGGTAAAAAACTTCAGGTCAACTGGATCTGTGACGCCGGGAGCAGCTCGGGGAGGTGATCGAACCGTTAGGACCCCGGAAAACATCGAAAGGGTTCGACAAGCTGTGGAGGCCAGCCCTCGTCGGTCAGCGGTACGGCACGCTCGCGCTCTACGGATGTCAGACAGATCAGTTCATCAAATTTTGCACTTGGACCTTCATTATCACGCGTACAAAATCATGGTGGTTCAAGAACTGCAGCAGAATGATTTCGTACGGCGGTTTACGTTCGCAGAAAGAATGCTGGAACTGCTGAGGGGTGCTGCTGTGCTGAGAAATGCTGGAACTTTTCCGCGCGTCTGCAAGAATGCTTGGACAAGAACGGCCGCCATTTAGATGATGTCATTTTTCAAACATGAATTACATTTTTAAAATGTCTTTGTTACAGTGTATTACATGGCATTATATATGTAGTCTTTAAAAAAAAAAAAAATTGAAATTCGACTAAAAATAACTGTGTACGAGTTTTCCGAAAATCATCACACCCTGTATAAGATGATGATTTGTAACACCGGCTGCCAACATGTGGCGCTATATGGTACACATTTACATCGAGAGAATTGGGGCCTTCCCCCACCCCCACCCTGACCCTCACCTTTTAGATATGCCACCCAGACGGGAACCATACTTGACGTAACCTTTAGGCAACATGCAAAATTTCGTTTGATTTATTTCAGTAGTGCTTTAGTTTTTGAAGCACATATAAACCAATATATAAATAAATATACAAATGCACTTTTAGAGTACATACACTAAATTTTATAGCATGCACTACAGTGCATTGGTCTCCCAGATGAGTCAGTACGCTATATTCTAATATAATTAAGTAGATTTGTAGTGACTTGATTAAGTATTATTAATGTATTTGGAATTCCTTCACTTCATGATTAAACTTCATATTTCAGCAGTAGCATGCCTAACTTTTAGCTGTCTGGTGCCTTATTATATTTCCTGTCTAATTAGATCCAACGAAAATTGTTCTTTGCAGTGCTAGCACTTATTGAATACCGAGTCCTTCCAAAAGTCATAGGCTGGTTGTCCTAGTGTTTTCAATGCCATGGGGATATTGAAAATCCTAATACAATTGCAATAGGTTATATTAGCTATTACAAAAAATAAATTTTGAATCTTGTTATGTTACTGGCTCAAAGACGTTTATGAAAGCTACCTTTGGGGCAGTAACAATTATAAACAAATGGAAGCAGATGAGACAGCTAACATAGTCTCCTCCAAAGGATCACGTGTTTCATAATATAGCAAGCCGTCATTGTACTGCCAAGTTGTATCCAACCATTCCCTTACTGAAAACTGCAGCAAATTTTTTTGGAAAATTACATTGTAGTCTTGGCAATTTATTATTGTGGTTTGCTTTACCTTCGCATTGTCATCTCAAATTTGTTTTTGGACATGTGTGTTTGGAGGTCCGTAAAGTAGAAATCAACCCCATTCCTTCCACCCCATCAGGCTGCCGAGGCAGTTTCATTGGCTGGAGGTCACAATCTTGGATGGTTTACCACTCCGACGCAGTGCTCTCAAAATGGCTCATTTTTCCCAGATATGGTCGGTTGCTCATTTCACTGACCTCAGAATGATGACAGACTGAGTTGACCCACCTGGTGTTATGTTTGACACGACAGTGGCTTGAAATCCGGACTTTTACATCTTAAGTTAACCACCTTAACAGTGAAGCCAACACCTGTTAGAAAAACAAGATAGATAAATCTGTTTAAAAAATTGATGTTAAAACTAATTAATGTTGGATGGAGAAGAGTAAATTTAATTAAAGAAAGAACTTATCATGGATATTATATGCTGGCGGCAGATTTGAATTTCTCATGAGCTTGGATCCTGGCATCAGGAAACTTAACCAGCACTGAGGAACATATGTTACATTCACTGGAAACTTTCTCGAAAGGACTAACATCTGTGCCAAGTTTGCATGGTGCAGAACCATTCCTTCATGTTTTGAGAGGAAAACCTTTTCACTGCCCTTTATACCAAAGATTTCAAAAGCTTTACAATGATTTATCTACAAGAAGTAGAGATAGGACCCAGCTGTAGCAGTCAATACTTGTGATCGCTCCACATTGATACCTTATGTACATTCCAAGGCAATCCAGATTAATACCTTGTGCACAATTATAAGCTGAAAAAGGCCAATAAAGGATTTAGCTTTCATAAGTCTTCTTATGTGATGACCAGGCCTAAATACTCAGTTGGATATATATGATTTGCTGAAGATTATATGTAGTTCATGATAATAAACACAATAAACTCCAAAGACTTTTCCAGCCAGTAATAAGGATATGGGGATTGCTAGCATCAAATATACAGTGCATTCAGAAAGTATTCAGACCCCTTCACTTTTTTCACATTTTGTTATATTGCAGCCTTATGCTGAAATCGTTTAAATTCATTTTTTTCCCTCATCAATCTACACTCAATACGCCATAATGACAAAGAGAAAACAGGATTTAAGA
The DNA here is from genome assembly GCF_964187855.1 of Myxine glutinosa. NCBI lineage: Eukaryota > Metazoa > Chordata > Myxini > Myxiniformes > Myxinidae > Myxine > Myxine glutinosa. Next base: position 157,670,317 of record NC_136267.1, on the reverse strand, counting down.
AAGTTTTGTAAATTTATTATAAAGAAAAAACGGAAGCCTCTCCTCAGTGAAAGACACATGAAACCCCACAGGAGTTTGCAAAAAAACCACCTAAAGGACACTCAGACTGTGAGAAACAAGATTCTGTGGTCTGATGAAACCAAGATTGAACTGTTTGGCTTCCGTCTGGCCACGCTGCCATAAAGCCCAGATCGGTGGAGTGTTGCAGTAATGGTTGTCCTTCTGGAAGTTTCTCCCATCTCGACACAGGATCTCTGGAGTTCAGCCAGAGTGACCATCAGGTTCTTGGTCACCTCTCTTACCAAGGCCCTTCTCCCCCGATTGCTCATTTTGGCCGGGCGGCCAGCTCTTGGAAGAGTCCTGGTTGTTCCAAACTTCTTCCATTTAAGAATTATGGAGGCGACTGTGCTCTTGGGAACCTTCAATGCAGCAGAGATTTTTTTGTAGGCTTCCCCAGATCTGTGCCTCGACACAATCCTGTCTCTGAGCTCTGCAGGCAGTTCCTTCGACCTCATGGCTTGGTTTTTGCTCTGATATGCATTGTCAGCTGTGAGACCTTATATAGACAGGTGTGTGCCTTTCCAAATCATGTCCAATCAATTGAATTTACCACAAGTGGACTCCAATGAAGGTGTAGAAACATCTCAAAGATGATCAAGAGAAATGGGAGGCACCTGAGCTAAATTTCAAGTGTCATAGCAAAGGGTATGAATACTTAGTCATGTGAAAAAGTAAGTACACCCCATGTAAAATTTTGACTTTTTCAACATATTTCAACATTCAGCTATTTGATCTTCATTTCAACAATATTGATAGTTAAAGGTGATATAATATAACAAATATCATGAAACATTTACATTTTGTAGTCCATTGTATAATTTAAATAAACATAAATGCAAAAAAGCATGTGGAAAAAGTAAGTACACCCTTGGCTCTAATAGGTGATATTGCCCCCTTTGGCAGAAACAACCTCAAGTAGGTGTTTCTTATAACTGTCTACCAGTCTCTGACATCGACTGGGAGAAATTTTTGCCCACTCTTCCATGCAGAATTATTTCAGATGTGCGATGTTTGAGGGGTTTCTTGCATGCACAACTCGTTTCAAATCGCCCCACAACATTTCGATGGGATTTAGATCCGGGCTTTGACTTGGCCATTCCAGAACCCTCCATTTCTTTCTTTTCAGCCATTCCTTGGTGGATTTACTGGTATGTTTAGGGTCATTGTCATGTTGCAAGGTCCACTTTCGGTTGAGCTTCAACTTTCCGACAGATGGCTTCACATTATCCTCAAGCACCCTCTGGTACAATGAATAATTCATCGTGGATTCTATGATGGTGAGCTGCCCCAAACCATAATATTTCCACCACCATGCTTTACAGTTGGTATCAGGTTCTTGTGGTCAAATGCTGTCTTTGGTTTTCGCCAAACATGTCTTCTGGTACTGTGGCCAAATAGCTCTACCTTTGACTCATCTGTCCAGAGCACATTGTTCCACAAGTGCTGGTCTTTGCCTCGGTGTTCAATGGCAAACTTTAGTCTTGCTCTGATGTTCTTTCTGGACAGCAAAGGTTTCCTCCTGGCATACCTCCCATGTAGATCAAATTTGTGCAGCCTCTTTCTAATGGTAGACTCAGTGCACTTTGACATCAACAGTGGCAAGAGCTACCTGTAGGTCCCGTGATGACATTCTGGGGTTCTTAGAGACTTATTTCAGCATCTTGCGGTCTGCTCTCGGGCTGAACTTGCTGGGGCGGCCTGGCCTGAACAAGTTGGCAGTTGTTTGGAATCTTCTCCACTTGTAGATGATCTTCCGGACAGTCGAATGATTGATTTCAAATTGTTTGGAGATCTTTTTAAATACATTCCCAGACTCGTAGGCATCTATAACCATCTTTCTGAAGGCCTCAGAGAGCTCTTTTGATCTAGGCATGGTGACGCCGCACACTTCAACAACAAAGAGCAAACCAAACTAAATGTCTGAGGTTTAAATAAGACAGGTTCCTCCAAGATCTTCTCTAACGATGTTCTAATCATTTGCACCTGAGCTGGTGCACTTGATTCTAATTTTAGGTATTTGAAGTGGTGATAAATGTAGGGGTGTACTTACTTTTTCCACATGCGAAATTTGCATTTATGTTTATTTAAATTATACAATGGCCTACAAAATGTAAATCTTTCATGATATTTGTTATATTACGTATATCACATTTATCTGTCAATATTGTTGAAATGAAGATCAAATAGCTGTATGTTGAAATATGTTGAAAAAGTCAAAACTTTCCCTGGGGTGTACTTACTTTTTCACATGACTGTATGTCAATGTGATATTTCAGTTTTTTCTTTTTAATACATTTGCAAAACTTTCTAAAATCCTGTTTTCTCTTTGTCATTATGGGGTAATGAGTGTAGATTGATGAGGGAAAAAATGAATTTAAACGATTTCAGCATAAGGCTGCAACATAAAAAATGTGAAAAAAGTGAAGGGGTCTGAATACTTACTGAATGCACTGTATATATAGTTTCCGGGGGTTAACTAGTTTCTAATTATGATTCCAAATTTTTCACATCTGCTATTCATTTCTGTTTTGTGAAATATCTTGTCACACTTCAGTAGTCCAGTCGCCTTCTTGGTCCGTACGCAGCACAAGGCTGCAGGGTAGCGTCATGCCCTCTGCTAGTCAGGGTAAGAATTTGTAATTTGTTTAGGGTGCCGGTGATGGCTCAGCTATTCTTTGTGAAAGACACCAAGGAATACTTAACGTCCACTATCGAATACTGGCAGATGTGATACCCGTGTAACGTCCATCTGAGGGACGGCACACACATTGATGAATCACCCTGCCTGTGAAAAACCGGGATGACACTTTATATATGGGTCTAGATTCAAACCCAGGCTAGAGAGCTTAGCGGCTAGACAGCTAAAACTTTTCTTTTTGCCACGTGCGACTTTTCCCTTTGCCACATGGGACTTTTATCTTTGCCACGTGGGACTCAAACCCAGGCTAGACAGCTTAGTGGCTAGACAGCTCAAACTTTTCTCTTTGACACATGGGACTTTTCTCTTTGCCACGTGTGACTCAAACCCAGGCTAGACAGCTCAAACCCAGGCTAGACAGCTCAAACGCAGGCGAGACAGCTGAGAGGCTAGACAGCTCAAACGTTTCTCCCTTGCCACGTGGGACTTTTATCTTTTCCATGTGGGACTCAAACCCAGGTTAGACAGCTCAAACCCAGGCTAGACAGCTTCGAGGCTAGACAGCTCAAACTTTTCTCTTTGCCATGTGGGACTTTTATCTTTGCCACGTGGCACTCAAACCCAGGCTAGACAGCTCAAACCCAGGCTAGACAGCTCAAACCCAGGCTAGACAGCTCAAACCCAGGCTAGACAGCTCAAACCCAGGCTAGACAGCTCAAACCCAGGCTAGAGAGCTCAAACCCAGGCTAGAGAGCTCAAACCCAGGCTAGAGAGCTCAAACCCAGGCTAGAGAGCTCAAACCCAGGCTAGAGAGCTCAAACCCAGGCTAGAGAGCTCAAACCCAGGCTAGAGAGCTCAAACCCAGGCTAGACAGCTCAAAAACCTAGGCTAGAAAGCTCAAACCCAGGCTAGACAGCTTCGAGGCTAGACAGCTCAAACTTTTCTCTTTGCCATGTGGGACTTTTCTCTTTGCCACGTGGGACTTTTATCTTTGCCACTTGGGACTGAAACCCAGGCTAGACAGCTCAAACCCAGGGTAGACAGCTTCGAGGCTCGACAGCTCAAACTTTTCTCTTTGCCACGTGGGACTCAAACCCAGGCTAGACAGCACAAAAACCTAGGCTAGAAAGCTCAAACCCAGGCTAGACAGCTTCGAGGCTAGACAGCTCAAACTTTTCTCTTTGCCATGTGGGACTTTTCTCTTTGCCACGTGGGACTTTTATATTTGCCACGTGGGACTGAAACCCAGGCTAGACAGCTCAAACCCAGGGTAGACAGCTTCGAGGCTCGACAGCTCAAACTTTTCTCTTTGCCACGTGGGACTTTTCTCTTTGCCACATAGTACTCAAACCCAGGCGAGACAGCTCAAACCCAGGCGAGACAGCTCAAACCCAGGCTAGACAGCTCAAACCTAGGCTAGACAGCTTGGAGGCTGGACAGCTCAAACTTTTCTCTTTGCCATGTGGGACTTTTATCTTTGCCCCGGAGGACTCAAACCCAGACTAGACAGCTCAAACCCAGGGTAGACAGCTTCGAGGCTAGACAGCTCAAACTTTTCTCTTTGCCACATGGGACTTTTCTCTTTGCCACGTAGTACTCAAACCCAGGCGAGACAGCTCAAACCCAGGCTAGACAGCTCAAACCTAGGCTAGACAGCTTGGAGGCTGGACAGCTCAAACTTTTCTCTTTGCCACGTGGGACTTTTATCTTTGCCACGTGGGACTCAAACCCAGGCTAGACAGCTCAAACCCAGGCTAGACAGCTCAAACCCAGGCTAGACAGCTCAAACCCAGGCTAGACAGTTTAGAGTAGGGGTCATCAACCTTAGGCACGCGTGCCACCATTGGCACGCGGCAGCGTAATCATTGGCGCACTGGCGAAAGCAGTGCCAAATCACTTCTTGAACAGCCATTGGCTGTTGCGCGGCCTGTCTTATTTAGTTTGATTGACATTACGGCCTCCCGCTCACATTTCCCACAGGAATTGCAGTGAAGTGGTTAAGGTTCGGTCGATGATGGCAACCCCGCGAGCTAAGAAAGCGAAAGTAAAGGTTTGGGCATTCCAGCCATCATGGACAGAAGAGTGGGGTTTTGTTTTTCAGAAGGACCGGGCTGTGTGTACTTTATGTTTTGAAAATGTTGTTTGTCGAACGTCGAGTGTTAAGCGCTATTTTGAGACAAAGCAAGAGAAAACTTTCAAAGATCAGGCAGATGAGGCAGAATCCATCAAACGTGCTGTGTCCAGGTATGGGAAGCAAGCCAACACCCTCAAAATCTTTGCCACTGCTAAAAACCATGCGACTGAAGCAAGCTATCGCATTGCTCATTGCATTGCGGAACACGGAAAGCCATTTGCTGATTGCGAATATATTAAGGAGGCTTTTCTATGTAGCTCAGAGGTTCTGTTTGAAGGCTTACCAAACAAAGAGACAATCAAATCAAGAATAAAAGATATTCCCATGTCAGCTAGAAGTTGTTGAGCGACGCATCGAAGAAATGGCCTCCCGCAGTCGTTTGACAACCGACCACTCCGAAGGATGTGTGCAACTTAAAGTGACGAACGACACCCCCAGATAATGGAGCTCAGCAAAGGAGAGCAGGGCCAGGGATCACACTGTGACTGGTAGGCATCTGTTTATTTGTAGTACACATGGGTTTGCAGATGTAGCTGTTTGTCCATCTCTTTTTTTCTAACTCAGATGTGGATGTTTTCATGAGGATGGCAGCATTCTTGTACAGTACTGGTATTCTGTTTGATACACTTTATTCTCCCTTTTTGACATTTGTTCCCAATGCAATTCTTTGTGAATGAGTTACTGAAAGCAGTGTTTTGAAATGGGGTCCTTGCATATAATTTGTAACCTCATGGGGGACAAATTTTACAATGATAAAATTATCATTCCAATGTCCTGATTATATAACTAATAACCACATTTAGAGGCCATTTTTCCCCGCAAAGCGGGGGTTGGCCTTTTTCGGGGACCGTGGTTGTTGTTGTTTTTTTTTTGGTCCCCTTTTTGAAGCAATGTTTTACGGCCGGATGCCCTTCCTGCCGCCAACCCTTTTTGTCGCCTTTTACGACAAGCAGGGAATTACCAGTGAACTGGTACTCAATTAGCCGACCTCGACCTCGGAAGGATGACAGGCTGAGTCAACCCCCCTGGCGTTAATTCAGCGATCGACTGGGATTCGAACCCAGGATCCTGGGATCCTAAGCTGGCACCCACACCGCTAGCCCAACACCACCTGATTATATAAAATAAAATAAAAAGCACATTTAGAGGCCATTTTTCCCCGCAAAGCGGGGGTTGGCCTTTTTCGGGGACCGTGGTTGTTGTTGTTTTTTGGTCCCCTTTTTGAAGCAATGTTTTACGGCCGGATGCCCTTCCTGCCGCCAACCCTTTTTGTCGCCTTTTTTTTTTTTTGCGACAAGCAGGGAATTACCAGTGAACTGGTACTCAATTAGCCGACCTCGGAAGGATGACAGGCTGAGTCAACCCCCCTGGCGTTAATTCAGCAATCGACCGGGATTCGAACCCAGGGTCCTGGGATCCTAAGCTGGCACCCGAGCCGCTAGCCCAACACCAGGGTTATGAGAGATAAATGTTTCTTTAAAATGTTGTTGCTATGCATGTAGCCTACATGGATGGAATAACATTCCATGTCTGTTGGAAATATTTTTTTCATGTGGTGTCATAATTAAACTTAATGTTAAACTTAATGTTGATATGGCATACTAATTAACAAGAACATTTCAAACTGGCACTTAATGTCAAAAAGGTTGCCGACCCCTGGCTTAGAGGCTAGACAGCTCAAACCCAGGCTAGACAGCTCAAACCCAGGCTAGACAGCTCAAACACAGGCTAGACAGCTCAAACCGAGGCTTGAAATCTCAAACCCAGGCTAGACAGCTAAAACCGAGGCTAGAAAGCTCAAACCCAGGCTAGACAGCTCAAACCCAGGCGAGACAGCTTAGAGGCTAGACAGCTCAAACCCAGGCTCGACAGCTCAAACCAGGCTAGACAGCTCAAACCCAGGCGAGACAGCTTAGAGGCTAGACAGCTCAAACCCAGGCTAGACAGCTCAAACCCAGGCTAGACAGCTCAAACCCAGGCTAGAAAGCTCAAACCCAGGCTAGACAGCTTAGAGACTTGACAGCTCAAACTTTTCTCTTTGCCATGTGGGACTTTTTTCTTTGCCACGTGGGACTCAAGCCCAGGCTAGACAGCTCAAACCCAGGCTAGACAGCTTTGAGGCTAGACAGCTCAAACTTTTCTCTTTGCCACGTGGGACTTTTCTCTTTGCCACGTGGGACTTTTCTCTTTGCCACGTGTGACTCAAACCCAGGCTAGACAGCTCATACCCAGGCTGACCGTGCCGTCCATGCCAGCTAAGTCCTGTGATGATGGTATCACTTTTTGATTAAGCAAACGGCACAGCACAGTTGCTCTGGAATTCGTTGAATCATCATGTGACTTGCAAAGCAGGTATTGAGAGAGTACAATAACAATATATGAACGATTATGAAAGATTGATCGTGTAATAAAGGCAAATTTTCAAACGTACGAGTATATGCAACCAGTTTAGGATGGTGTCTCCACCCCATTGACCACAGCAGCAGCGCTGTTGCAGTTACAACCGGGAGATCTCACAGAAGCCTTGACGTCACGCAGTGTCATTGCAAGGGGGGAGACAATCGTGAGGCCAAATTCTCTCCAACGAGCGAATGATGTTCGTGATGCCATGGCCAAAGCCCTGTACGATCGTCTTTTTTGCTGGATCATATGGCGTGTTAACAGCTTGCTGCAACCACTTGGTAACAGGTCCGCAAAACATTTTTGACTTGCATTGACTTGCTTTCTCTACCACATTGCAGTGCAGCTTTATTGTGATTGCACATTCCAACATGTTATGAACAATAATGTGTGAATTTGAGGCAAACTCTGATTCTATTCGACGGAGCATTTGTTAATTTCGCTTCTCATATCTATCTATAATTCCAGTAATCTCTGTGTGTTTGTTTGTACGTTTGTACGTTTGTACGTTTGTTTGTCTGTGACCGCTGTTTCTCGACAACCACGGGTCCGATATACTTTAAACTTGCCAGGTATATTGCTGGGGACCCGAGGATGTGCCTTTTCAAGGTTTCATATTAATCGGACAATTACTTACCGAGCTATGTCCAAAAAACGATTCAACCAATCAGAGAGCAGCGAGCTATCGCGTGTGCCGAACGTGGCGGACACACTCTGCCTCGGATGGCACATTTGAGAGCGTATTCATTTATTTCACGTTTGCAAACTATGTTGGCGCTATGTTGGCGTTAAACTATGTTTTAAAACTAATAAAAACCCAGGGGGGATTGTCACTGTACTCGCAAGCCGTTCGCCGTTCGCTTTGGCGTTGCGAATGGACCAAAACATTTCATGCACCAAACCATTTCATGTAAAGCGTTCGCCGTTCGCTTTGGCGTTGCGAATGGACCAAAACATTTCATGGACCAAACCATTTCATGTAAATAGAGGGGGGGATATAATTTTAGATATAGATATAGTACGGGCATGCCCTAGTTCTTCCTAATTCCCTGATCTGTTATTTGCATTTAACCACTCTTGCTGGTTTATTGATCATTAACAGCTCAATAAGATGTTTTATGAAATGTTTGAATAGGTCTTAAACTCTTGGACAATCAGATTTTTGAGATTTTTCCCTTAAATTTTTTTTTTTTTTTTTTTGGATACAAGATTGAGGCTCATGTAAGAGCTAACATTAATCACAAAAAAAAGGACACACACAACATACAATTAAGGGAGCGGAAGACAAGATGGGGATAGAGAGCGAAGCACACAAGTACAACATTTGAGAGCAGGGACATCGGGAGATCTGTGGGAGGGAGAGGGCTTGGGGGGAGGAGGCACAGGAAGGGGGGGGGGGGGGGAGAGGTATAAAACACATGGACACTGCTAGGACTTCCAGGAAGGAAGTCAGAATTTCAAAAAAGTGGATCTCGGGTGAATTAACGGGGGTAGAAAAGATCAAGGTTTTGGATGGTGGAAGATGAGACATGGTGGTGAACAGCTGTTTTAAAGACCTGGAGGGAGGAGTGGGATTTAAGAGAGTGAGGGAGATTGTTCCAGAGGCGGGAGAAAAGAGGAATGAAAGAGTGAAGGTGAGCAGAGAGTCTTCATTTTGGCAGTTTAACCATAAGAGGGTTGCTGGCAGATCTTGTGCGTCCTGGAGGAATATTTGGGGGACAGAGCACAGACAGAGCTGGGGGACCAAGGCCAGAGAGGAGTCGGTCGAAGACAGAAAAAGATTTATCCCATCTTATTGTCATCATTTATCCCATCCCAAGAAAAACATTCTCTGCAGGTCTTAGGATATTATGGGGTCTTTGGGGTGTCAATGGGTCAGCTGTTTTATTTACCGTGTGAAGGTATAGATGGGTCTGGAACTCGCATGCACGGATACACACACAGCTCATTTTATAGCATATGGGAGCCTTTCTGTACAGCAATGCTACTTTGAAACACAGGAAGGCAAACAGCAATCGACAAATATAGATGATTCCAGATACATGTAAAACGGAGGACAAGGGGTTGGAGGTAAACATAAAGTTTGGATTCTGGTTGTTGTTAAAGTTGGTTCACGAATGGATGGATGTGTGTTGCTTTGAACTTGTTGGTTTGTTCCTTGCATTCCTCAGTTTTGATAAGGAGAAGAATTTCCACATCAGCATCCTTGACATATTTGGCTTTGAAAACTTCCGGAAGAACTCGTTTGAACAGCTTTGCATCAACATCACAAATGAGCAACTGCAGTTTCACTTCAACCAGCATGTCTTCACATTTGAGCAGGTTGAGGACCATTCTCAAAGCTCTGTGCATTTATTATTATGACTGGTTTTTTTGGGGGGGGGGTAGGGTTGGTATTGGCCTATTAATGATTGAAATATAAAGTACATTGGACAATTATATCGAAGTGTACAAATAAACTAAATGGGCACTGTAGAGCACATACCTCCACAAACATGAACAGTTTATGCTTTTTATCCACTGATTGGTGGAATCTGCATACCAACCTGAACCAAAACCTAATTGGTTTGTTCTTGTCATCTACCCAACTCATCCACAAAGTTTTTTTCATTATCCGTCCATAACTTTTTTGACATAGCATGCTATATATCGTTTTTGGCCCTGTCATTCAATGGTGAAGAATCACTTTAAATTCTAGTATCCAAATCCAGATCCGGGTCTTCACCAAAATATTACCAATTAGTCCTTGCCATATACACAATCGGTTCACCAAGTGTCGTCCAAATTCGTCCTTCATGTTTTTATCCTGCTCACAAACAGACATACAAATTCTGGTCAGGTCTGTCTTTAGGGACTGCCACTGGTAACATGTAACCCAGTGCTACCTGCCGCATGGTCGGGTTGTGGGCGACTAAACCGACACCCCTCACTGGCTTTGCTCGTGGAGAGCGTGACTGTGAGACACTTACCAGGACCAAAAACAACACCTGAAAAAGGGTGGATGAGCCCCGTAGGTAGCCAACGGCCATCCAGTAAAGAGATGGTGTCTCCTAAAAAAACACCAATCTGTTTTGGACTGGTTCAAGTCAAAACAAAGATTTTTAAAATGGTGCGTGCTGCTTCCTTGCTTGAAGAGGATGGAGCACGGACAATCCCCATCGGTTGGCATCCATTGGGAGGAGGAAATTCCTCTTGAGGAAATGCCCCGCTGAGTACGTTGATAAAAGCGGCGCCATTGTTATGACGTTGCTTGTACCCATAGTATCCCGGGAAGTGACGGTAGTGACGGTACTCCTCCAAAGCTCAGTGTGTGGGTGTGGGTGTGGCTGTGGGTGTGGTGCCAGCTAGCTGTATTACAAGACTTAGCCCAAGTCGAAAAAGAAAAAGAATATGGCAGGTGAATAAATAACCTCCGTTGGCATAACTTGTTGAATATACAGTCACGTGAAAAAGTAAGTACACCCCATGTAAAGTTTTGACTTTTTCAACATATTTCAACATACAGCTATTTGATCTTCATTTTAACAATATTGATAGATAAAGGTGATATAATATAACAAATATCATGAAACATTTACATCTTGTAGTCCATTGTATAATTTAAATAAACATAAATGCAAATTTCGCATGTGGAAAAAGTAAGTCCACCCCTTATCACCACTTCAAATACCTCAAATTAGAATCAGGCGCACCAGCTCAGGTGCAAATGATTAGAACATAGTTAGAGAGGATCTTGGAGGAACCTGTCTTATTTAAACCTCAGACATTTAGTTTGGTTTGCTCTTTGTTGTTGAAGTGTGCGGCATCACCATGCCTAGATCAAAAGAGCTCTCTGAGGCCTTCAGAAAGAAGGTTATAGATGCCGACGAGTCTGGGAAGGGATTTAAAAAGATCTCCAAACAATTTGAAGTGAATCATTCGACTGTCCGGAAGATCATCTACAAGTGGAGAAGATTCGAAACAACTGCCAACTTGTTCAGGCCAGGCCACCCCAGCAAGTTCAGCCCGAGAGCAGACCGCAAGATGCTGAAAGAAGGCTCGAAGAACTGCAGAATGTCATCACGGGACCTACAGGTAGCTCTTGCCACTGTTGATGTCAAAGTGCACGAGTCTATCATTAGAAAGAGGCTGCACAAATTTGATCTACATGGGAGGTGTGCCAGGAGGAAACCTTTGCTGTCCAGAGAGAACATCAGGGCAAGACTGAAGTTTGCCAATGAACACCTGGGCAAAGACCAGCACTTCTGGAACAATGTGCTCTGGACAGATGAGTCAAAGGTAGAGCTATTTGGCCACAGTACCAGAAGTGATGTTTGGTGAAAACCAAAGACAGCATTTGACCACAAGAACCTGATACCAACTGTAAAGCATGGTGGTGGAAATATTATGGTTTGGGGCAGCTTTGCTGCATCAGGGCCTGGGCAGCTCACCATCATAGAATCCACTATGAATTCTTCATTGTACCAGAGGGTGCTTGAGGATAATGTGAGGCCATCTGTCAGAAAGTTGAAGCTCAACCGAAGGTGGACCTTGCAACATGACAATGACCCTAAACATACTGGTAAATCCACCAAGGAATGGCTGAAAAGAAAGAAATGGAGGGTCTTGGAATGGCCAAGTCAAAGCCCGGATCTAAATCCCATCGAGATGTTGTGGGGGGATTTGAAACGAGCTGTGCATGCAAGAAACCCCCCAAACATCGCACAGTTGAAATAATTCTGCATGGAGGAGTGGGCAAAAATTTCTCCCAGTCGATGTCAGAGACTGGTAGACAGTTATAAGAAATGCCTACTTGAGGTTGTTTCTGCCAAAGGGGGCAATACCACCTATTAGAGCCAAGGTTGTACTTACTTTTTCCACATGCGAAATTTGCATTTATGTTGATTTAAATTATACAATGGACTACAAAATGTAAATGTTTCATGATATTTGTTATATTATATCACCTTTATCTATCAATATTGTTGAAATGAAGATCAAATAGCTGTATGTTGAAATATGTTGGAAAAGTCAAAACTTTACATGGGGTGTACTTACTTTTTCATGTGACTGTAACTACCTTCGGTGACAGAGGTAATAAACTGCCCGGTATAAAATGCTCATTGTATTTGCTTTGATAGCCGTTTGGGAGGTAATTTCTGCTCTTGAAAAACATAGCGTGATGATTATAAGGATTTTACATTTCATGAGACTGCAACTTCCATAAGGCTGCAAGTAGTTAAATGCATTTATTACCCCCACTACTGAAGGTGGGCAAAGGTTATGTTTTCACCTCTGTGTTTGTCTGTTTGTCTGTATGTGAGCAGGATATCTCAAAACGTTATGGACGGATTCAGACGAAATTTGGTAGCGTGATGATTTTTGGTAGCGTGATCACATTTGGTGTGTGACAAGGACAAAATGATTATAGATTTTGGTGAAGATCCGCATCTGGATACTATATTTATTTTAGGTGATTCTTTGCCATTAAGAGATTGGGCCAAAAATTATATATAGCATGATGTTTCAAAAAGTTGTGGATGGACCAAGATGAAGCTTAGTGGATGAATTGGTTAGGTGACAAGAACTAGCCTATTCAATTTTGGTTCAGTTGAGCATCCAGATCCGGCCTATCAGTGGGATGCAAAGCACAAGCTGTTCAGCCTGGTAGCGGTATGTGCTCTACCAAGTGCCGTACTAGTTCTGTCTTAATTCGCTACTTGCACTCGTGAGTTGTTCAATCATTAAACACACACCTGTGTCGTAAGAACATTCAACTGCACATTAATTGTGATCCTGCGACTGGTAACTACTGTTGCTATATCTCGGATCATGTATTTCTTGGACCGGGTCCTTATTACCCTGCGCTCGTGAAGAGAAAGGCAGGGTTAAGCATTCGGGTACGTACGTACATGCTTGTCTGCATTTTAAAAATTCATTTTCTTGGCAACCGTTGGTCCGATTGACATGAAATTTTCACCATAGGAGGGCCTCCTCCTGTAGAATATTACAGTGAATATTATGACGTCACCTGTCACGTGGTACGGGCAACATCTTAGAAAAACCAAAAAATTTGCACCTCTATATCTCAAAAACCGCTGCACAGAAATAATTGAGACAGGTGTCATTGCAAAAAAATCTCCATGCGGAATAACATATGTGAATGATGACGTCATAGGTGCCACCATTATGATGTCATAATTCGACAAGTAAAAAACTTTATCCGATCGGGATAAAATTTCTTAAGCATCTTCTCGGTATAAATTGATGCAGAAATAAAATTATAATGACGTCGTAGGTCACGTGGTTCGGACGCCATATTGTTTTGAGTGAGAAGCCTGAAAAACCACTAAAATCAAATTTTCTCGAAAACGACTGAACAGATCGAGGCCAACCTTTGCGGGCAGAATCGCATACCCATGACGAACAAAAAAGTCAATGAGCATGACATCATGCGTCACATGGTTTCGGAGTTATGACGTTTTTAAGCATAAACATTTAAAACCAAGCTCCTCCGTCACTTTTTATCCTATCGAGGGGAAACTTTACAGATGTGTTCAGCATATCAGTCTGCTAAAATGACCTTTTGGAATTTGCGATACGTGACGTGGTTTGGCAGATATAAATAATTAAACGACAATATTTAAAAATTTATAACTCTTGAACCACTTCATTGATCGACGTGAAACTTTGCATTATAGTAGAGGTCATGAAGTGTAATACGTGTGCAAAATTTAAAGATGATTGTATGTACGGTCTGGAAGCTCGAAGTTGTTATTGCGTGAAGAAGAAGAGTCTTCTAGAGTGGGCATGGAATTAATTATCACACTGCACCTGACGAGCAGGAAAAGTACGTAGCGACCTCACGGGGTCATTTTGACCTCATATAAAATTCTGATTTCAGATTTATCAATCGCTGAGGTATATTAACACAAGACCAAAACAGATTTGGCGAAATTCCGATGATTTTTGACGAAAATATAATATTTGTGTCGGCATTTCAGTAAAGTAAAGTGTGTGCCGTGTCGGCATTGAAAAAATTGAAACGTGGCTCATTGTGAATAACTCCATATGGGGAATAGGTGTTGTTAACGATGACGTCATTGGTACCATAATTATGACGTCATAATTTGACAGGGACAACGCTTAGTCTGATCAGTTTGAAATTTATTGAGCATGATCTATGCAACAATTATTTAGAGAATATAAATTTATGATGTCATCGCTCACGTGGTCTGGCAGCCATATTGAATCAAAAAAAAAAGAAACGTTCAAAAATAGAGGAGTTGGATCACACAAAGTTGACTGTGCAGGGTAAGTATTCTATGAATACCATCTAGTTGTTAATATAATGATGTGGGGGTTAAATACTAGTTAAATGATGTCTTGTAGAGCAAAATGTGAGTTAATTGGATGCATTTGGTTCGTAACACAAATGAAATATGTCGATAATGAGATGTTGTTTGAACATGCAGCCTATTACTGTCTAAACTTGTCCATTGTGTTATATCAAATATTATTGGATGGAGCACAATTGTCAGAACACTGGACTTGGTCTTAGAATTAAATGAACAAACTTTTTAGATCATTTAACGAGTTTATTCACGAAACGAATGTGCACACAAACCACCTGAGTGATTACGCATAAGAATGATCGAAGCATTTGTTGCAGAGTTTAGTGGTTTGCTGGTTGTGGTAATGTTGTTAATTTTGATCCTTTTTTCCATGCTTTGTGACAGACTGAGTACACAAAAGAAGGTTTGTTCACACAACCTATTGAGTTTGAGAACAACCAACCTTTATTGGACCTCTTGTTGTCTCGACCTCTTGGCCTTCTTTCTTTGCTCGATGAGGAAAGTCGCTTCCCACAGGCCACGGGTGGCACCCTTGTTGGTACTTGCTCGTTGTTGATAACTTTTCCACATATCAACCCGTCATATAATGATGATCTTAATCAGACAAATCATGGCTTTTCCTACAACCTCAACTAACTTCTACAAAGACAGAAAATTGATAAGTTTAATTGTTGTCTTCACAGAGTGTTTCCCCTCAAATGTTGTTGTCTGTGACATCAAAGGCGATTCGTCCCTCTCAAATCAAAAGAGTAAATTAAGGTTTTTAAAGATAATATTTTGTATCCACACACATTAGCCTGTTATTTAACACGAGCAGAAGCCCATGGTAAAAATACCACGAATATAATTATTTTTTTTAGGACCCATGATCGACGCAGAGCAGCACTGCAGCACACCACACTATTGACTGTTGCCTATACACTGCTCAGATTCAATTTTTTGTCTGATCGAAGAAATTACAAGTACAGATACGTTCAAAATACATCGCCCACATGCCAAATAAATAAATAACATATCCCCCAGCACGCGGCACATAGATACGGTATTGGGAGGGAGAGGTGTACAATAATTGATTGATTAATTAAAATATATAAATAATAATCGTAAAATAATTAATTTATTATTCAATTGGCTAATGGCATACCTAAACCACCAGTGTTTCATCCGAAGCTGTAACATTTTAGAAAATAATTAATCAATCGAAAAATTAAATAATTGATTGAATAATTAATTAATCATCAATATAATTAATCGATTAATTTGATTTAAACAGAACAGAATTTGGAGAATTCATTGTTTCGGATAAAGATGCATCGATCACAGACTATAGCAACTGCCCAGTATGGCAGGTCTGCATGTCCGACGTTTGATTATTGAGCGGCTTCATTTGGGACTATGTGGACAACACACACCAGTTGGGAAGAGGAGTTGGAGTGGAGTCGGAAGGGCGAGAGAAGGAAGGTTTCATCAGGATTCATCTTCTTTTCCCAAATGTTCATTTACATTCTGATAAATTTCAATCATTCCGCATGAATGTCTTGCATGGCTAACGAAATCTAATACTATTGCCTGCCATTAATTATTATTTAATTCTTAATTCTAGCGTCTATCGTACAATATGCACTTGATATTG
The DNA here is from genome assembly GCF_964187855.1 of Myxine glutinosa. Lineage (NCBI taxonomy): Eukaryota > Metazoa > Chordata > Myxini > Myxiniformes > Myxinidae > Myxine > Myxine glutinosa. The sequence goes on along the minus strand of NC_136267.1, from coordinate 157,654,118 downwards.
GACTTAGGGTCGTAATTACAGTTATTTTGTGCAATTTTTCTGCAGATAAGTTTGAAGACAACTTAAAGTCCAAGTACTTCTGGCGACCCAAAAGGTTGGATTTGTCATTCGGGATACATCATTTCGCTGGCAAGGTTAGTACACATCTCGTGAAGATTCTTGAGATAAATTTGCTGATTTACTCTATTCACATTTGTTTTTGACTTGCACTCACATCCAGGTTCTGTATGATGCAATGGGCTTCCTGGAAAAGAACAGGGATACTTTGGCATCAGAAGTATTGCTGCTGCTTAGTGCATCAGAAAGTCCGTTACTTGCACAGCTCTTTTCACAGCCATTCACCACGCCAGGTGAGTATAAACCTCAAGACAGGTGTAAATTAATATATACTTGTGATAAACCAGTCCATGTTATTCCATTTGCTTTCATATGTAGTTGTGTATATTTCTGATACCCTTTATATGTCGTTCATATGTAGTTGAACCCTTTCATGTGTAGTTGTGTATGTTTCTGATACACTTTACGCTACTGGTCAAAAGTTTAGGTACACCCAACATTTTTTTATATTTTACTGTTTCATGTGCAAAATGGACATAAGATGTGAACAAAATTCCTACCCAACATAAATCTGCTCATCTACTGATATTATATATTGTGCTTCAATGCATCTTTCTTGTGTGAAACGTAGGTTTAAAGCAATTTTTGGAAATAGGTCGAAAAGTGCAATACAAAATCTAAACTGAAACGTGAAGTTAATGTTATAAACTTTTCATGTACATGTAAGGAGAAAAAACTATTTACAAATACTCTGCTCTGTGTGGAATGAACGTTTGTTCTTAGTTTCTTCATCATGTGCAATGTCTATTATTGCCAGGCGTTGCAAAAAATGTTTACAGAAAGGTCGGCCATACAATCTAATGAGTGTGTTTTTTTGTTTCAGATTGCATGAACATGGGTGCCAAAGCTCAGCTAATGCCAGAAAAAAAGGCAGGCAATTGTAACTTAGAAAAGAAGGGCTTGAAACAGTTGCAATGCTGGAGCTGTTCAGCTAGGCTCTAATTTCCGGTGCTGTAAGATGTCTGATGTGCAGACTGGTGACTCGGATTACTTGTCCTGCGATTCTGTTGTGATTCTTGGTCGACCAGAACGTTTTATATCCGCATTTTTACCAGTTTCATTATGTCGTTTAATGGCACAAGCAACTGCATTTACTGACACTTGTAATTGTTTTGCAATTTTTCTCAAGGATTGGCCTTCTTTTCTCAAAGTTACAATTGCCTGTCTTTTTTCTGGCGTTAGCTGAACTTTGGCACCCATGTTCATGCAATCTGAAACAAAAAAAACACTCATTAGATTGTATGGTCGGCCTTTCTGTAAACATTTTTTGCATCGCCTGGCAATAATAGACATTGCACATGATGAAGAAACTAAGACAAACATTCATTCCACACAGAGCAGAGTATTTGTAAACAGTTTTTGCTCCTCACATGAAAAGTTTATAACATTAACTTCACGTTTCAGTTTAGATTTTGTATTGCACTTTTCAACCTATTTCCAAAAATTGCTTTAAACCTATGTTTCACACAAGAAAGATGCATTGAAGCACAATATATTATCAGTAGATAAGCAGATTTATCTTTGGTAAGAGTTTTGTTCACATCTTATGTCCATGTTGCACATGAAACAGTAAAAAAACAAAAAAAAAAACACCTTTAGAGGCCATTTTTCCCCGCAAGCAGGGGTTGGCCTTTTTCGGGAACCGTGGTTGTTGTTGTTTTTTTTTTGGTCCCCTTTTTGAAGCAATGTTTTACGGCCGGATGCCCTTCCTGATGCCAACCCTTTTTGCCGCCTTTAACGACAAACAGGGAATTACCAGTGAACTGGTACTCAATTAGCCGACCTCGGAAGGATGACAGGCTGAGTCAACCCCCCTGGCGTTAATTCAGCGATCGACCGGGATTCGAACCCAGGATCCTAGGATCTTAAGCCGGCACCCTAGCCGCTAGCCCAACACCAGGGTTCTGGTAAACACATGAAACAGTAAAATATAAAAAAATGTTGGGTATACTTAAACTTTCGACCGGTAGAGCATATGTCATTAACCGTGATTGCTTTTCAATGTACGTGTAGTGAAATCGTATCCGTACTGAACCCGGGTGGGGATGCTCGCTGCTCGCTGTCATTGTTGTCCCCACTAGGGGCGTGACTATAAGACCCGTTACTGTGTCAGTGCTCCGAGACTTCTCCCTTGTGACATGTTACATCGGTAGCCTCGTTAATGGTACGCCTTTATAGAATATCTAGCTTGCTTGCATTGACTGATATGAATGGCTTTATGAGATGTCGCATCGTATGCTTATTGTGTATTTCCACTTACAGGAATGATGTGATGATCTAAATGCAATTAAACCAAACCGTTGGACTAAAAGTTGTGCGGACCTGAATGGTTTTCCACAACACTTAATTGCATTTATGATCTGCTGACATGGCTGGCAACAAGACGTTGACGGTGTCCATTTTCAGCGCCGACCCACAAGCCACGGACGGAGGCTTGCAACTCAAGCACTGGCTCAAGCAACTGGAGCATCTCTTTAATGAGCCTGATACCGCTCCGACGCCTGCCGCGAAGCTGGCAATATTACACTCAAAAATCGACTACCGGGTCTACCACTCGGTCGCTCAATGCACGACGTATGATCTTACCGTCGCGGAGCTCAAGCGGCTTTACATAAAAGAAAAAAGCCCTGTGTATGCGCGTTATTTGCTGCAGACGCGACGGCAGCAACCCAACGAGCCTATGGATCATTACGCCCAGGAGCTCCGGCAGCTCATGCTGGACAGCGCCCAGCCACGGACTCCCGAGCAGGCTAAAGATGACCGACTTTTAGATGCCTTCATAGCAGGGGTCTCCTCTCAGGAACTACGTCTCAAACTCTTGGAGAAGACCGACCTGACCTTCGCTACGGCGGTAGAGCAAGCGACGGTGTATACTGAAGCGCGGATGCAATCGAACGCCTATGATCGCACGCGCCTTTTGGCGGGCACCTCACTGCACGCCCGGCCGGAGAGGACCACTGACGAGGACGTGGATCCGCCTGCTGAACTCCGGGATGCTCCGGAGGATGACCCTACCCTGACAGCTGCCGTTACGACCAGCAGACCCAAGGCCTTGCGCGGGGCCGCATGTTTTTTTTGTGGAGGGCCTCGTCATGCCCGAGTCGTGTGTCCGGCACGTGACGCTATTTGCCATTTGTGCTCGCTAAAGGGACATTACGCGAAAGTGTGCAAGAAATCGGCACGCGGCTCGCGGCCCTTCGACACGCGCAGCCGCGGTCGCGCAGGCGCGGCAACCTTGAACGGGCTTGTAGCAGAACCCACGAGCCCAGCGCCTTACCCGTCTTCGAAGGGGAGGGCCTCTCGCTGCGGCCCGCTGGGCGCTCAGACAACCTTGACTGGCGCCACCGGAAAGCCACCACCGTCTCATTCTCCATCGGGGACAAAGGCCGCGTCCTTGGCCAAACCTCGAGCCACGCAAGGGAAGAAACAGCTTTCGAATACTACGGAAGCCTTCTGTCAAAGCGACCAAACGAAAAAGGCGATTTCGAATACTACTACGGAAGCCTGTTGTCAAAGCGACCAAACGAAAAAGGCGATTTCGAATACTACGGAAGCCTTTTGTCAAAGCGACCAAACGAAAAAGGCGATTTCGGCTACAACGGAAGCCTTTATCTGCCAGGAGTGTCAAAAGGCGATGTCAAATACTACTGAGGCCTTTTCTCATCGGATTTTGAATCGCGAAACACCGGAATGCTGGGGAAAGCCCTCTGATGACGATAATGGATTCCCCATGGTCAACGCAGACTCCGGTCACGATCGCAAAACTGCTGCTGGTGTAGGATCCACCCGCGAGGCTGGTCCGACCCATTCGGGGGGCTCAGTCCCGCTCCCAGCTGCCTCGTCTGGCCTGGCTCAAGCCCTTATTCCCCTTATGGTTGAGGGCCATTGCGTTCAGGCCTTGGTGGACACCGGATCTACGGATAGTTTTATCGACCAGCGACTTGTGCTCAGGCATGGATGGCGGATCGGGCGGTCTACACGACGGATCTTCATGGCATCCCAGGGACTCCGGCTTAGCACAAAAGGGGAATGCCGATTGAAACTAGTGCTAAAGGGACGGGTTTTCCCTGATGTACACCTTATGGTTTTACCCGCGTTATGTGCTGATATTCTGCTAGGACACGATTTTCTTAAGCTGCATGGACGTCTGGTAATGGAGTTCGGTGGGCCTGACACTCTTGTTGTGGGGGCGGACGACGCGCTAACGGTGTGCGCCCTAGCGCAAATGGACGTCCGTCCGCTTTCGCTGTTCCCCAATCTAACCTCCGACTGTACCCCTGTCGCGGTAAAATCGAGACGCTACTCCCGCGCGGACATGCAATTCATTGCGGACGAAACGACTCAGCTCTTGAAAGACGGCATCATAGAACCTAGTAGGTCACCGTGGCGTGCCCAGGTCTTAGTGGTGCGCAGTGAGGCCCATCGCAAACGCATGGTAATCGACTATTCCCAAACGATTAACCGCTTTACACAGCTGGATGCCTACCCCCTTCCGGGGATGGACGCGCTAGTGCAACAGGTGTCCCAGTATTCGGTCTATAGTACTCTCGATCTCCGTAGTGCGTACCACCAGATCCCTATCTCTAGGGCGGATCGTATCTATACCGCTTTCGAGTCGGGGCAGCGGTTGTACCAATTTACACGATTGCCCTTTGGGGTGACGAACGGGGTCGCTTGTTTCCAGAGGGCCATGGATGACCTCGTTGCGCGGGAGCACTTAACCGATGTTTTCGTCTACCTCGATAACCTTACGGTTTGTGGATATGACCAAGGGCACCATGACGCTAATCTGAAGCGCTTCCTTGAGGTCGCGCAACGGTATCACTTAACTATGAACGAGGATAAGTGCCGATACTCCCTACGCACCATAGATCTTCTGGGGTACACCGTGACCCATGGCTCTGTCTCTCCGGATAAGGAACGTCTGCGACCTTTGCTCGACATGGCCCCTCCCTGCGATCGGGCTTCCCTGAAACGCGCCCTTGGGCTGTTCGCCCATTACTCCAAATGGGTGCAAAATTTCTCCGCGAAACTTCGCCCCCTTGTGGCCTGCGACACCTTTCCCCTGTGTTCGGCCGCATTGACGGCCTTTGAAGGACTTAAGACCGACATCGCCCGAGCCGCCGTAGCAACCATTGACGAGAGCGGCTCGTTCGTCCTCGAAAGTGACGCCTCGGATCAGGCCATCGCGGCGACCCTCTCCCAAGGGGGACGTCCCGTGGCTTTCTTTTCACGGACTCTTACCTCCGCTGAGCGGCGGCACTCGTCCGTTGAAAAGGAAGCGTATGCGATCGTCGAGTCTATTCGGCGATGGCGCCCGTACCTACTCGGGCGGAGCTTCCAAATCATCACGGACCAGCAAAGCGTTGCGTTCATGTACGACACCTTACACGCCCAGCGCATTAAGAACGAGAAAATCACTCGCTGGCGTATCGAACTCGCCGACTTCTGTTACACCATCAAATATCGCCCAGGGAAGGATAACCAGGCCGCCGATGCCTTATCGCGCCCCACTACATGTGCTGGTATCACCTCGTTGGAGGGCCTACGGGTGCTGCATGCTACTGCGGGCCATCCCGGCGTAACGCGTTTCGCTCATTTCGTGCGGAGTGGGAATCTCCCTTACTCGATTGACGATATCCGCCGTATCTGTCGCGACTGCGCTATCTGCGCGGAAATCAAACCGCGTTTCTATAACCCCCCTATGGGGACTCTGGTGAAGGCTACACGCCCGTGGGAACGCTTGGCGATGGATTTCAAGGGCCCTTTGCCGGTGTCGAGCGGCTCTCGCTATCTGCTCACTATCGTTGATGAGTACTCACGATTCCCCTTTGCTTATATGTGCGCGGACATGACTGCTGCCACGGTGATGCGTTGCTTACAGAACTTGTTCTCAATGTTCGGTTACCCGGCCTATGTCCATACCGACCGGGGTGCAGTCTTCTTGTCTCAGGAGGTGCGCGGCTATCTGCTCCAAAACAACGTTGCGTCTAGTTACACCACGCCGTATAGACCCCAGGCTAATGGGCAGATCGAACGCTTCAACGGGATTATCTGGAGGGCCGTCATGCTCCATCTCCGGACCCACGGCCGGGGCCTCGATAAATGGGCTTGGTCGCTACCTGCGGCGTTGAACTCAATCCGGGCACTCCTGAGTACGGCAACTAACCAAACTCCCCACGAGCGTCTTTTCCACCACCCCAGGAGCTCGGGGTGTATACGGTCTTTGCCCAGTTGGCTCGCTGGGCCCGGGCCGGCCTACCTTAAACGGGCAGTTCGCGCGAGCAAGTACGACCCCCTTGTGGACAAAGTGCAGATTCTCCAGGCTAATCCTGAGCATGCTCGTGTGATGACGTCTGATGGTCGTGAGACTACTGTCTCCGTTCGTCATCTTGCCCCTTGCGGGGTCGACGACCTTAGTAGGGAATCGGACGGACCAGTCGAACCCGTCTATGAGACTATGACCTCTCCCGACGCTCCCATCGCCGACAGTCCACCGACCCTCCCCCCGTCGAGACTGCCCGGGTCCGACGACTTGGCGTTACCCCCTTCATCACCCGACCCTGTTGACGCCTCTGACACCGGGGATACAGGGTTACGAGACGCCGTACCCGGGGAATTTCGAACGCGTGCTGGCAGAGAAATTCGCCGCCCGGCCCGCTACGGTTGGGCCGACTAATACTCCGCGCCCATGCTGACGCTCACTCGCTTTTAGCCGCGCGGCCGTATAATTCTGACGGGGGGTGAATGTAGTGAAATCGTATCCGTACTGAACCCGGGTGGGGATGCTCGCTGCTCGCTGTCATTGTTGTCCCCACTAGGGGCGTGACTATAAGACCCGTTACTGTGTCAGTGCTCCGAGACTTCTCCCTTGTGACATGTTACATCGGTAGCCTCGTTAATGGTACGCCTTTATAGAATATCTAGCTTGCTTGCATTGACTGATATGAATGGCTTTATGAGATGTCGCATCGTATGCTTATTGTGTATTTCCACTTACAGGAATGATGTGATGATCTAAATGCAATTAAACCAAACCGTTGGACTAAAAGTTGTGCGGACCTGAATGGTTTTCCACAACAGTACGTCCAACAGGAAACCTGGTCCACGGAAGGTCACAAACTATAGGACCGAATCGCTTGCTGGCAATCTCTTCTGCGGCACACTTCACTGTAATAATTTTCAACATCCTGTCATTGCATAACTCGATCTTATGTTTATATCACACGGCATTGTTCCTTTACATTATATTCTTGTGCAATTAGCAGGTGGACACATGGCAGCAGAGACAACATCAAGGTGACATGAATGGTACACGGAGTCAAACGGTTGCTTCCTACTTTAGGGTAAGTGTGCTGCGCAAAACTGAGCTCTTGTTAGATGTGATAGATTTGATGAGATCAAGGACTTGACTTTCATTGTTTTCACAAATTGTGTTTGCATTAATTTTTATATTCATCATGGGATATGGGTGCTCCTGGCAAGGCTGACACTTATTGCTCATCCCCAGTTGCCCTTAACAAGGTGGTGGTGTGCCTTGTTTTTAATTAGCTGTCGTTCAAATGGTGCAGGTACTACAATAATGTTATTACCCTGCACTCGTGAAACAAAAAGCGGGGTTAAGCTATCATCTGCGTGTGTACATGTGGCATACGTACATATGAGTCTGCATCTTAAAAATCCATTTTCTCAGCAAGCGTTGGTCCAATTGACAGGAAATCTTGCACCATAGGAGCACCTCTTCCTGTATAATTTTTGTGATAATTATGATATCATATGCCACATGGATGGACGCCATCTTGGAAAAAAACAAAAAACGTTGCAACTCTATAATCTTCAAAAGTTCAAAACCCCTCCATGGACAAATTGAAACGGCTAATTGTAAGAAACTCTGCATGGGGAATAAGTGATGTTAATGATGACGTCATTGGTGTCGTAATTATGACGTCATAATTTGACGGACAACGCTTAGTCTGATGTGTTTTTTTTGTTTGTTTTTTTTGTTTTGTATACAAGGTCGAGGCTCGTGTAAGAGCTAACATTGATCACAAAATGCCAAACTGACACATAAAACATATGATAAACGGAGCGGGAGAACAAGATGGAGAGCAGGGACATCGGGAGATCTGTGGGAGGGAGAGGGCTTGGGGGGAGGAGGCATGGGAAGGGGAGAGGTTTGGTGGGAGAGGTTAAAAAAAACCAGATGGACACTGCTAGGACTTCCAGGAAAGAAGTCGGTATTTCAAAAAAGTGGATCTGGGGTGAATTAACGGGGGTAGAAAAGATCAAGGTTTTGGATGGGGGAAGATAAGAGATGGTGGTGGACAGCTGTTTTAAAGACCTGGAGGGAGGAGTGGGATTGAAGAGAGTAATGTAGTTTGTTCCAGAGGTGGAAGGAAAGAGGAATGAAAGAGTGAAGGTGAATATAGAGTCTTGATTTTGGCAGTTTAACCATAAGAGGGTTGCTGGCAGATCTTGTGTGACCTGTAGGAATATTTGTGGTTTGAAATTTATTGAGTGTGATATACGCAACAAATATATTGGAGAACATAAATTGATGATGTCATCGGTCATGTGGTCTGTCAGCCATATCAGATTTTTTTTTAAACCCTTAAAAAACACAAGAGTTGGCTCGCACCAAGTTGACTGCGGGGTAAGTATTGGATGAATACCATCTAATTTGTTATGGAGTTCCAAGATTTTGATCAAGTGACAATGATGGAATGGCGGTTTATGTGCAAGTCAGGATATTATGTGATTTGGAGAGGAACCTGTAGTGATGGTGTTCCCATAAAGCTGTTCCCATAGCCTTGAAAGTGGAAAAGTCACTGTTTTGGAAAATTCTGCCATATAGGCTACCTTGATATGTTATTGCAGTGCATCGTGTAAAATAGTACCTAATTTGGCTATGGCACGCTGTACTGGTGATGAAGTGGTGGGATGTTGTGGCTAGTGGGTAAGATGCAAATCAAGCAGACTGCTTGGATGGTGTCAAGATTTCTGAGTGTTGTTTCAGCTGCAGCAACCCAGGCAAGTCAAGAGTATTCCTTCAGACTCCTGACTTATGTCTTGTAGATGATGGACAGGTTCTGAGGAGTTGGGAGGTGAGGCACTCACCGTGCTATACCCAGCCTCTAACCTAACATTATTTATGTGGTCATTCCAATTGAGTTGTCAAAACATTGATTTATGATTCCTGTAAGTGTGTAATAAATTTTACTAGCCCTTAATTTATATTCTATTCACCCATCAGAAATACAGTTGGGCTTTGAATTCATTTTGTAATAATTACAATATACAATTACAATTGCAATTGTAATTACAATTGTAATTACAATTACAATATACAATGTAATAATTACAATATATTATACAATTATTGTATAAGTCACTTCTGGAATTGTTCTTTCAAGTAGTATTATTTTGCTCTGGTTTTGAACACGATGGTCAAAATCTTTAAGGAAATGAATTCATTAATTTACAATTGCATTTAATATTCATATTTCAACCAGACTCGGTGGATTAATCGTTGGAGCGTCCACCCGAAGTTTGGCAATTCGGTGGTTCAAACCCGGGCTGAGTCACACGTGCTGATTCCTTTCTTGACATTTAAGGGCATAGAGCATGGACAATGTTGTAAAGCAATGGCAAACCACCTAGTATAACCCTTGCCAAGAAGCTGATTTGGCAGCACCAATGCTAGATGGAAAGAGAATGGTACATCAAATCAAATCAAATTCCTATTGTATTTTATTAATATAACTATCTTGATATAATAAAAGTCGATCACACAAAAAGCTGAAAAATAAAATCTTTTTAGCAGACAAGGCACACGATGCACGCCACCACGGACCCCAATGCAGGCATGTGGGTGAAAGTTTGAAGAAGAAGAATTATCAGAAGCCGATTGTTTCTCCCTAATGTTTTCTGAGTTTGAATAAATAGTTTCTCATGAGTTTGAAGATCTGGGTGGTGTATGTTGCCAGAAACGCAGCGAAAAATAAAAATTTGTTGTTTTTTATGTCGATGTTTTGGCAACCTCATGAGTACCGGTAGCTGAGTTTCTCCATCATATTTTGACGAAGAAGAAGAAGGGATGATGCTTTGTTCACGCTGTTTCTCTGGAAGAAGAAGAATTATCACGGCTCAGTTTCTCTGTAATGATTTTTATGCTTGAAAAAGAAGAAGAAGAAGAAGAAGAAGAAGAAGAATTATCTGATGCAGATAATTTCTCATGTTTTCCAAGTTCGAATAACAAGTTTCTCATTGAGTTTGAAATTCACAGCTCGAACCAACATGCTATGGGGAGAGTGTGCCATTGTTCTACTGTACTAGGATAGTAGTTTTAGATATGACTCCACATAAAAACAAATCAAGCAGTAAACATCTCAGACGTCAGCATTAGTGTGGTCCAAAAATGCAAAAAAAAAATCACTTTTTTATCTGGATTTTGATGCTCTATTGGATTATTGTTAGAAATGGTCTAAATCATTCACCCAAAAAATATTTTGCATCTGAGTCATCTAGAAACTCATACACACTCAACATATAAATTTGTCATTTGGGTCAATTTTAATGACTTACAAAGACTTTAGAAATATTTTTTTCCTAAATAATGTCATTGATGGTACATACCCCTGTGAAGTCCTCATGGTCGAAACATGAGTCAGACATGTATGAACATGTTTCAAACATGTTTCGACCATGATGATTTCACACACTCAGGCGCAAGCACATGCAAAAAGTCATGAACCACAAAATGGCTTAGTACAATAGTGCATGTACTTTTTCCACCTAGGTTGCTATTGGATTGTTCTCATTTAGCCAAATTTGGTGAAAAACGCCATATTTCAATTGAAGTGTGTATGAGTTTCTAGATGGAATTGAGCGAAAATATTTGGTGGGTGAATGTTTTAGACCATTTCTAACAATAATCCAGTAGAGCATCAAAATCGGAGAGATCGATGTTTTTTGGACCACCCTAGTGAGCATGCTACCAACTCAGATGTTTTTTTCCCATCCTATGTCTTGCAACACTTGGCCTTACATGGATGTCTTCGATCCATGGATGTCTTCGAGGGCAGACCCCAGCATCTTCTTGTTAAATTTTATTGTTACCAAGATAAAATATAAATCCTTCGACACCAACATCAGGTCCTTGCCAAAGTCTCATACTTCTGCGTTGAAGAACTCGCACAAAGAGATCTCCAAGAAAAATACTGACGGTCAATGCAGGTTGCCAAGGCTTACCAGGAAGGAAATAAATATCGTTTTGTAGCCGGAAAATAGCGTGACCATGCAGGAGTGTTGGCTACATTTTAGCGAGCATAATGGAATCTCCACTAACTTCTTTCCTTCATCTTCTGCTACTGAAAAAGCTGCTGGCAATCTACCTGCTGCTGGTAATCCAACAAATACTTTTTTTTAAACTTGTCAAGTTGTTCTGATGACCATGTTTAATTATATAATTGGCCTTGCTGGCACTCCAACCAATGCAATTTATGTAAATGATAGCACATGTAACGACTTTGAATGTAGTTATCTTAATCTTTATCATCTGTCTCTACCTAATACAGATACAGTGCCTTCACAAAGTATTCACACCCCTTGACTTTCACATTTTGTTGTGTTACAGCCTGAATTTAAAATGCATTACATTGATATTTTTTGTCACTGATCTACACATAATACCCCATAAGGTCAAAATGGAATTAACTTTTTTTAGAAGTTTTTAGAAAATAATTAAAAATGAAAAGCTGAAATGTCTTGAGTAAATATAAGTATTCAACCCCATTGCTATGACACTCCAAAATGAGCTCAGGTGAATCCAATTTCCTTTGCTCATCCTTGAGATGTCTCTACAACTACATTGGAGTCTACCTGTGGCCAATTCAATTGATGGGACAGGATTGAGAAAGAAACAAACACACCTTGCTTTTTAAGGTCCCACAGTTGACAGTGCATGTCAGAGCAGAAACTCTACCATGAAGCCCAAGGAAGAACTGTCCCTAGAACTCCGAGATGGAATTGTGAGGAGGCATAGATCTGGGGAAGGGTATAAACAATTTCTAGTGTTGAAAGTTCCCAAGAGCACATTGCGCCCCATCATCAGGAATTAGAAAGAATATGAAACTACCCAGAGTCTTCCTAGAGCTGGCCATCTGACAAAACTGAGCAACCGGGCAAGAAGAATTTTGGTCATGGACATGACCAAGAACTCAATGACCACTCTGACAGAACTACAGAGTTCCTTGGCTGAGATGGGAGAACCTGACAGAAGGACAGCAGTCTCTGCAGCACTTCACAAATCTAGACATTATGGGAGAGTGGCCAGGCAAAAGCCGCTCCTGAGAAAAAGGCACATGACAGCATGCCTTGTGTTTGCAAAAAGGCACGTGAAAGATTGAGGGCATGAGGCAAAATATTCTGTAGTCTGATGAGATAAAAATTGAACTCTTTGGCCTGAATGCAAAGTGCTACATCTGGCGGAAACTACGCAAAGCTCATCACCCATCTAACACCATGAAAACAAATGAAGTCATGAAGTTATTCGTCGTCATGTAGCATGGTGGTGGCAGCATGATGCTATGTGGATGCTTTTCAGCAGCAGGGACTGAGACTTGAAAGATATAGGGAACAATGAATGGAGCGAAATACAGGAAAATCCTTGAGGAGACCCTGCCTCAGAGTGCAAAGACTTTAGACTGCAGTGAAGTTTTATGTTCCAACAGGACAATGACTCCAATAATACAACCAAAACAACACTGGAATGGCTTCAGGACAAGAATGTGAATGTCCTTGAGTGGTTCTGCCAAAGCCCAGACCTGAATCCCATCGATAATCTGAAGAAAGCCTTGTAAGATTGCTGTTCACCGACATTCCCCATCCAACTTGACGGAGCTTGATATTTTAAAGACGGAGAATGGGAGAAACTCCCCAAATCCAGATGTGCAAAGCTGATGCAGACATACCCAAGAAGACTCAAAGCTGTAATCACTACTAAAGGCACTTCTACGAAGTATTTACTCAAGGGGTTGAATACTTATGTAAATTAGATATTTCAGTATTTCATTTTTAATTATTTTATTAAAATGACTAATTTTTGTAGATCAGTGACATAAGAAATCTCCATTTAATCCATTTTATATTTAGGCTGCATCACAAGGAAATATGAAAAAACTCAAGGGGTGTGAATACATTCTGAAGGCACTGTAACTTCTCTATTACATGAACTCCAGAAGCCTCTGTAGACATTTTTCCGACATTAAGGATTGCCATCTACCCTAAACTACTATTTTCTGTTGATTGTTTTACTGAAATGTGGTTTAAAGGATTGCCTCTCTCATTTATTTATATGACCAACTACAATGTAGTTCACACCTCTCGATCCAACAAGTAGTGTCGGATGTTTTGCACTTATTTGCATTTCGTGACGACGTTTGGCGGCCATCTTGGATTAAAAAATCTACCATTTCAGAAGTATTTTGGCCTATAACTTTAGCATTGAGCAACCAACTATTCATTGCAAATCAACACTTAATTCGGTTAGTTTCAGTTAATATTTACAAGAAATGTTAAATAAGTACCCAGCAACCTTTAAGACTCTTTCTAAAGATATCATTGCTATTTTGTGTAAACACCAAAGCTAGTCAGAGGTTTTAACTTGTGTCACATCGGTGGGACATTGTTCATATCATGCATATAAAAAGTTCAGTTACTTCAATTATACATCACAGATGAAGATAGTGGTATGTGGACTTTTCAGAATATTGACTATAGATCATATTATAAAAGAAAGAGCTTTAAGAAAAACTGTGTCACACAGTAAATAGAAAGAGATATAAGGAAACTATGTCAAAACTTAAAAACTACAGAGGCAAATTTAAGAACAAGCATTTGGTGAATTGGAAAAATGTACAGTGCATTCAGAAAGTATTCAGACCCCTTCACTTTTTTCACACTTTGTTATGTTGAAGCCTTATGCTGAAATCGTTTAAATTCATTTTTTCCCTCATCAATCTACATTCAATACCCCATAATGACAAAGAGAAAACAGGATTTTAGAATGTTTTGCAAATTTATTAAAAATAAAAAACTGAAATATCACATTGACATAAGTAATCAGACCCTTTGCTATGACAATTGAAATTTAGCTCAGGTGCCTCCCATTTCTGTTGATCATCTTTGAGATGTTTCTACACCTTGATTGGAGTCCACCTGTGGTAAATTCAATTGATTGGACATGATTTGGAAAGGCACACACCTGTCTATATAAGGTCTCACAGCTGACAATGCACATCAGAGCAAAATCCAAGCCATGAGGTCGAAGGAACTGCCTGCAGAGCTCAGAGACAGGATTGTGTCGAGGCACAGATCTGGGGAAGCCTACAAAAAAATCTCTGCTGCATTGAAGGTTCCCAAGAGCACAGTGGCCTCCATAATTCTTAAATGGAAGAAGTTTGGAACAACCAGGACTCCTCCTAGCGCTGGCCACCCGGCCAAACTGAGCAATCGGGGGAGAGGGGCCTTGGTAAGAGAGGTGACCAAGAACCCGATGGTCACTCTGGCTGAGCTCCAGAGATCCTGTGTGGAGATGGGAGAAACTTCCAGAAGGACAACCATCACTGCAACACTCCACCGATCTGGGCTTTATGGCAGAGTGGCCAGACGGAAGCCAAACAGTTCAACCTTGGTTTCATCAGACCACAGGATCTTCTTTTTTACAGTCTGAGAGTCCTTCAGGTGCTTTTTTGCAAACTCCAAGCGGTCTTTCATGTGTCTTTCACCGAGGAGAGGCTTCCGTCTGGCCACTCTGCCATAAAGCCCAGATCTTGGATTTTGCTCTGATATGCATTGTCAGCTGTGAGACCTTATATCGACAGGTGTGTGCCTTTCCAAATCATGTCCAATCAATTGAATTTAGCACAGGTGGACTCCAATCAAGGTGTAGAAACATCTCAAAGATGATCAAGAGAAATGGGAGGCACCTGAGCTAAATTTCAATTGTCATAGCAAAGGGTATGAATACTTACGTAAATGTGATATTTCAGTTTTTTATTTTTAATAAATTTGCAAAACTTTCTAAAATCCTGTTTTCTCTTTGTCATTATGGGGTATTGAGTGTAGATTGATGAAGGAAAAAATGAATTTAAACGATTTCAGCATAAGGCTGCAACACAACAAAATGTGAAAAAAGTGAAGGGGTCTGAATACTTTCTGAATGCACTGTATGTACATTCAATAATTACATCAATCTCAAAAGAAAGAAAATCACAATGTGGAGTCTATCCATGTCTGGTCATCCTTCATTATTTCAACTGGACTGTTATTACCAAAAAAAAATCTGGTTGTCATTTCACTTGAATAATTATCAACTGCTCATGCTTCAGATTATGTTATGTGGTAGATGATGACATCTCCCAAAGAGCTCCCATTCAACAAACCAACAACAGATTTAAAGCTCTGCTCGTATTGCCAGACAAATGCTGGTGAAGAGCTCGCTGATACTCAATACAGAACCTTCAATAAATCATAATTTGAAACTTTTTAAAACTGTTTACAGAAAAAGGCAGATTATTGCAATCCAGAATTTGTGTGAGTTGGACAAAGGCTGGTAGGAATTACAGCAGATTAGCTTAAAGCTATGAAAGCTACTTGGCACAGAGATTGCCATAAAAACAATGAGTCACCTGGATAGAGATGAAAGAAGAAGCAAACTTGCGGTTGCCTCACAAGACCCAACTTTACTGACGAACCGGAAAAGATGACGACCCGGTGATCTTCTGGTCATGCTTCAGAATATTTTAAGCATCCTCATTTAAACAATACAGTATTTAATGAATCAAAATGCGTATTTTGTCAACCAATCATAGCAGATAAGAAGAGCCAAAAGTGCATGAAAAACTCCTGAAGTGCCTTTCTGCTAATGTATGGGGGAAAAATCACAGAAATTGTAAACAGCAATGGAAATGATGCCTGGAAAGTTCGGCTTGCCAATGTGCTGGCTTCTGGGGATTTACTGTTTCGTGACATTCTGTACCACCACACATGCTTCACAAACAACTGGGAAAAGTATATTCAGCGTCCATGTCGTAAAGCTAAATCACTTCAAAACAGGGTACCAATCGTCCAGCCTACAGTGAGTGTTGTATTTATTGCCAGCGAATTCGAGTTATTCAGTGTTCTGAAAGACCAAGTGATTGAGGGGCAGTATATTACCGTTGCCGAACTGCAGAAGCGATGTCGTTAAACGTTGCAAAAATTTGGCATCAATGATTTCCAGACTGCACGAGGAATCTTGAAAGATAAGATTCTGAAAAATGTTCAGAATGTTGTAACCCTATCCGATGGTAACAATACCAACTTTTTGAAATACCAACTTCTGTCCAGGAAGTCCTTGGTGTCCTTGTGTTTTATACTTCTCCCTCCCCCCCCCCCCCCCCCTTCCCATGCCTCCTTACCCCGGGCCCTCTCCCTTCCACACATCTCCCTGCTCTCAGATGTTGTGTTTGTGTGCTTCCCCTTCTCCCCATCTTGTCTTCCGCTCCCTCTTTTTGGGTATTTTGTTTGTCTGGTTGATTTGTTTGTGAAGTAAATGTTAGCTCTTTCACGAGCCTCAATTCAGTACACAAAGCCATCCCCGGTACACTCTTCAGATTCTCAGAAGGCTGCAGTCAATGATACAGCTGATACTCAAAGTGTGGTTACACATGCAATCCTGAAAAGTTTATACCTGTCTGCAAAAGAGTTTCGTTCTCTTATACAGACAAAAGTTCATGAGGATCCTTGGATATTCAAAGCTTCAAGAGCTGAAAGACAGTTGAAGGAGGAGGCCTGAATTTCCCTCCTCCTCTCCCTGTTTTATTTTACCTTTTATTTTCTTTATGTCCTGTCGAATATTTATTTGTTATTTTGCTTCCCACCTCCCTCCCCTTTGGGATTAGCAATGGATGCCGGGTGGGTCGTTTAATCCCGGGTGCACCTGTCTGTCCTTCTTTAAATACTTCATCTTTGCCGCTGCATATCAGGAGGATTTCTTTTCCTTATGATTCATCTATTCCTTGGTGATATACCCTGTGTTTTTTCATGATTTTGAGTAAAGGATTTGCATTTATTCCACTGTTTTGAATTTGCATTGCATTTATGGATTGGCATACTGTGTGTTGAAGAGTGGTGGGTGTAAAATTACGTCAGCATTTGGATGGTAACTTCGCTCGGTCACTTCTGACTGCTCATATGGCGCGACCCGCCCACGGGCAACGTATTGGCCTCCCGAGCACATCGATTAGGATCTCCGGAGCAATAGGCAGTACCCTGAGCCCTTCACCCAGGGGCCAGGTCGTAAAAAGTGAAGACAATGAATTCGCACATTATGTCGCACATTATGGTCTCTCCGAATTTTAGTGAATTTCATGTCTTCTTAATTTGGTTCTTACAGGGTACAAGACATATAGAGACAGATCAACAGGCAGAAGATATGAAATGTTTTGCCAACCTAATTTGTGAGCAAATTATTCACAACTGCAAGTCAGACTGCCGAGTAGCATACAAGTCGGTTTCCTCAATGGCATACTTTCGCAACAAAGAAATGAGACACCACCAGCAGTCGGAGCTTCTCTTCCCAGTCACCACGTGCATCGTAGCAGAAATGATGTTGATATACTGAGTGCAGCAACTGTTGGAATACCATATCACTGTGTCAATGCAATCGCCACCCAGATATCTCACAATGCACTTTACACATTGAAGCATCACAATGACATCTACATTCCACCTGCAGTCTCTAGGCGCATACCAGTGCGAGGGTCAGCTGATAATGTGGATATCAAGGTCGACACATCAGATGGTTGAGACACTTTACATGGAACTGCAGCATCTGCTTATCACCGTTTCTCATCTGACTCTGTATATGACTGACTGCGAACCACTTATATTGTGTTATGAATCCACAGACTTATTGAAGTTGTTAAGATATGGCAAAGCAGAATCAGTGTTAGCCCGAGACCATCCAGAAGTCCTCACTACAAACACAACAAGCGAAGAAAATATCAACATGAGGTTGACCGTGCACATCAGCAAGACCTACTGTGGTTGCTCTTGCGATACTATCAGCGCTATCTTGCGATGCATCTGAATGAATCTCCCCAACAAATCTACTTCAAAATCTGGATACCTCTGAGATTGGTTCCGCATGTTTACTTTCTGTGAATGACAAGGTACAAACTTATTCCCAGCCTTTAGCACAACCCATCCCAGTGTGGCATGCATATAACTCTCAAATACACCTAACGGAGTCAAGAGAGCGACCGATTGACACCATTCCCACCTTGCCATTGTCAACAATCCAGCACATGAGTGGCCTATGCTAGTAACAGTGCAAGAAAACGTGTACCAGCTCAATACCATTACATGTTTGGACAAACCTGGTCCTGTGATGGTTACACTTGACATGGATCTTTATAAGAGGCCAAATAAACTTTAGTATCTTAGCAAGTAGTACAAGGGAAAGTAGTGGCTCATACCTGGTGCTTTTCACACCAGCTCGTGTGCAATCAGGTGCTTAGCTAGATAAGCATGTTGAGCACAGTGGTCTAGATGAAGCCTGGGTAACATCTGATCTGTATAGCCGTGTTCCAGTCAAACAGACAATATCTGGAAGTCGCTACACCCATGCTGTAGATGTCATGAAATAACACTGCAGGTGTTATTAGATCTTTGAATTAAGGCATTCTTCAAAGATAATCCTGCTATTCAAGAAGCTTTAGCTAAGAGTTTGAACGCAATGGCTGAAGCACAGAGAGTGGAGGATGTTGCACAAATGAAGGTGAGACTTCAAAAGGCCCATTGGGAACTGCTGATAAACATAGAAAGCTTGAATCTGGAGAAGTAGTAGACTGTGTTTGACAATGTGAATGAATTATCTCCTATGTACAAATGGGATTGAATCAAATGCGCTAAGTATTCGCACTGCTCTGTTTCCAAGATGGCCACCATGTATAACTTCTAGAAAATTAAGTGTTTTTTTTAAACTCATTGGCATTATAAGTGTGGGTATTGCCACCAAAATGGACTTCATATGGCATTCACAGCTTGTTATTAGCAAATTTGGTGTAAAATAGTGGCCATTTTGAAATCCAAGATGGCTGACAAAATACTTAATTATATGAAAAAAATGTTACCAATGGATTTGGACATCTTGTCATCTACTCTAACGAGCCAATAAAGCATCAAATTCCATATTTAGCAAAAACAAATGCGAGTCCTTATCCTACATAACATCTTGAACGACGTAACATGCTACATTAAAACTAGAAGGAGGAATTGCCTTGTTTATCAATAATTCTCTTAAATATAACATCAGAGATGATCTCTTGTGATCTTCTTATAACTACGAGTCTACGAGATTGTGTTTTTTTATTGAGATTCAGTGAGGTCAAGCTTGCAATTTAATTGTAGGTAATGTTTACAAAACTCATGGTACACCACTTAACACGATTTTCTGATGTCATTCGATTCATGTTTTAATGCTATCTCCAAGGAGAAGGAATTATGTTACATAATGAGTGATTTTAACCTGAATATACTCAATTGTTTTAATCAACTTACGGATGTCTTTGTCAACACTTTCTTTGTTTATGGTTGTCAACGCCTAATAGACAAACCAACTCGCATCACCCCACATACTGCCACATGAATTGATAATATATTGTTCTGTCCGTAGCGAGTTCAGACCAGCCTTGGACGAATAGCCGAGACAGTTTTACTCCCGAGGCGGCAGCCTGAAAAATGGCGAAGGATTGCGAAGCATTTATCTGAACAGAGCCGTGCCTGTCTTCGTCGTCTTTGTTGGGAAAATGCAGCCCTCGGTCCGTGGCTCTGCCTCTGCCACTGCACGTCTACCAGTGGTGTCTCCGAACACAGCCGGTCCGATCGCTTCCTTGAGCCAATGGTGCAAGCACAACCAAACTTTAATGTCCAGAACGAGAAGAACAAGAGCAAGAAGGAACATCGACACACGACTGTCCACTATCGCATCCAAAATCGACAGAGATAAATGCCGACTGCCCGCGATCAAGACCAGAAGCAGAGAGAGAATGTCCGCCAATGCGTTCCTTTATTGTTTTGCCTCTCCCGTCATCGGTTGTGCTTCGCCAATCAGCGAGTCCCTTCTTACTCGTCCTTCCCTTCAATCAAGAACCCTGGCCAATCACGGCTCCTCAGGGCATGGCCTCGGCCTGCCCGTCCTGTGCGCTTCCTTCGAAAGTCAATGTCACTAGTGGCAGCGCTCAATGTCCTGGCTTCCTGTGGTTTTATCATTAACTAGTGAAGTTAATGGGCGATTTTAACTCGTGTCTAATGTGGTGCCATAAGGGACATAGGGATAAATCACAGAGGAAACAACATGCAAGGACTTAAATAACATAATCCCTGAGCTAATTAACATGTTCCCCCCCCCCCCCCCCCCCCCCACAGTGATGGGGAAAAATACACAAGCTTAATCCGAACACTGTCTAAACAAGTACTTATTACATCAAGGTTTCTACATGACATTCGGAGCACCTACCTATACAAATCTACCTGGACTAAAGTAATCACTGCCTACCCCCTACAAACGTAACAGTATTCCCCTGAAGATATTCAAACTATCCTTGTATTTAAGCATTTTGTCCAATCTTGTGTTTTATTTTTCTCACAGTCATTTACTAACAATCATTTGCTCATAGTTATTGTCCGGTAGTTGTTAGTTTGTTGTTTAAGGCATTTCATTATATGCTTTAGCTTTTTGGAAATACCGTTATTCCCTATGTCACACATATACAACAACAAACAACAGGCATTTTAAGGCCATTTTCCCTGCAAGAGTGGGGGTTAGCCTTGCGGTCCCCAAGACGATCTTCTCCATTTTGCCCTATTTTCTGCATCTCCCCTTGTTAACCCCCTTGCCCGCATTTCTTCTTCGACCACCTTTAGCCAAGTCTTTCTCGGTCTTCCCCGTCCTCTACTTCCTTCTGCATTCATTTCCATCACTCTTCTCAACCAGTCACTTTCATCCTTCCTCAATACATGACCAAACCATCTCAAACTGTTTCTCTTCACAGCATCCATCACAGGCTCTATTCCCATCATCTTTAGCAATTCGTCATTTGTCTTCCTCTCTCTCAACGATACTCCACACATCCACCGAACCATTCGCATTTCCACCCTTTCCAGCCTTCGTTGCTGCTCTACGTTCATTACCCATGTCTCGCTCCCATAAATCATAACACTTCTCACACATGCAGCATACACCTTTCCCTTCAGCTTCAACGACACTCCCCTCCTCATCAGCACGCCACTCATTTCCCGAAACTTCTTCCATGCACATCTCACTCTAGCAACCGTTTCCGAGTCTGATCCACCTTCTCCATTCAGCATGTCTCCGAGGTAACAAAATGTTTTCACACCTTCCAGCTTCACACCATCTCCAAGATCCAACTCAACATTTCCTCCATCTGCAGCTCCCTCTGTGCACACCTTACACTTGAATGTAGCTGCCACACTGGTTAATGACCCTCTCAAACCACTACATTTTTAATGAACCCACTCAGCGCACATTGTACATTGAATGGAATTCACTCCGACACTCTTCCTGCACACAGCACACGGCCACTTCCCAGTTCTTTCCACCTCACCACATGCTTCACCACATGCCATCACCTTCATTTTTCCGATATTCACCTTCAGACCTTTTGTCTCCATACATTCCTTCCATTTGTTCATCTTCTCCTTCAGTCCATCCATACTTTCTGCAATCAACACCAGATCATCTGCATACAACAACTCCCACTGTAAACCGTCCTTTACATTCCGAGCCAGCACCTCCATCACAGCTACAAATAGTAGTGGACTTAGTACCGACCCCTGATGCACTCCCACCTTCACCTCAAACTCACCACTGTTCCCGTCCTTCGTCCTTCCAGCTGTGCGCGCTCTTTTGTGCATTGCCATCACTACTCTGATCAACCATTCCTCCACTCCTAACTTCCTCAATGCCCATGTCACTACTTCATGTGGAACCCTATCGAATGCTTTCTCCAGATCAACAAACCCAAGAAACAACTTCTTCCTCTTCTCCATGTACTTCTCCTGCAACTGCCTCACAATGAAAAGCGCGTCTGTCGTTCCTCTTCCTGGCATGAATCCAAACTGCATTTCGTCGATCTTCACTTTCTTCCTTATCCTCCTCTCCAACACCCTTTCCAATACCTTCATTCCATGCTCCAATAACCTTATCGCTCGATATGAGCCACAGTCCAGAGGGTCACCTTTCCTCTTGTATAGAGGGACGAGGGTACTCAGTTCCCAAGCCACTGGAATGCGGCCTTCTTTCACCTCCAGATTGCAGATCTCTGTCATTCTCTTCACACCCCAATTTCCCGCTGCCTTCAACATATCTCCCACAACTCCCTTCGGCCCTCCCGCTTTTCTACTCTTCATTGCTTTTATCGCTTCCTCAACTTCCTTCTCGGTTATCTTCTCTGCTGGTCCTAAAACTGGGTTACTCTCTATGTTGCCATCCCATTCATTCTCTGCATTCAACAGTATTTCCATATATCTCTTCCATCTTCCTTTAATTCCATCTGGGTCCACAACGATTTGTCCCACTTCATCCTTCAAGCAACTCACCCCATCACATCAC
>NC_136267.1:157588823-157628823 GCF_964187855.1 Myxine glutinosa | reverse complement strand
ACAGAAGATGGACCAGCAAGCTCTGAAACCTGTCCTGTCCATTGATGAAGAGGAAGCTTTTGATATTGAAGAGGAAGCTCTGCTGCTTGTTGCTGTAGGACTGTGTTTGAAGCGCAAGTGTGAAGAAGAGGAAGCAAAAGCACCAGAGAAAAAGAGAAACGGCATGTTTCCACGTGAGTTGATAGCTGTCTTGAGTTGATCGGTCTCTTCGTGAATAGTTCGCTGTCTAGTCGCAGTATGAAGTCAGACACCTCGGCCATGCACTTTATATAGGCCAGACGTCACGTGGTGCGGATTTGCCGCCAAACACGTGCGCCAAACGTTCGTGAGAACTTCGCACGAAGAAGTACGCGAACAGTTCGTGAATAGGTCGAGAAATTATCGGACGAACTTCGCTGCTTTCGCGAGACATGCGCGAGACATTATCCAAACTGTCGGAATCTGTTTGGGGTTTAACGAAGATTTTGCGAACATCACGCACGTCGTGAGTAGGTCGTGCGCATATGACGAAGCTTTTTAGACATTTTTGAGAGCAAAGCACGACCCGGGATGCTGGAAACGTTCGCTATAAATTTCAAACATTTTTGAAATACCCGCCGAACAAAAAACGACTCCTGCGAACAATTGACGACGCTTCCGAACCCCCGCGCATGTTTGGCGAACTTTTGGAGCCTAAAATACGAATGTTGGACTTTGCCATTTTTTCGACATTCGCATCCTTCGCGAGTCCCGTGAAAACCCACCTTAAGGTGGGTTTTCACGGACACGCGAACGGTTTGCGAAGGATGCGAATGTCGAAAAAATGGCAAAGTCCAACATTCATATTTTAGGCTCCAAAAGTTCGCCAAACATGCGCGGGGGTTCGGAAGCGTCGTCAATTGTTCGCAGGAGTCGTTTTTTGTTCGGCGGGAATTTCAAAAAAGTTAGCAAGAGAAGTTCCCTTGTTTACCTCCTCCCAGATATACCTGGGGGAAGGGGTGGGCCTGTTCTATCAACCAATCACAAAGCTGTGTTGAGAGACCTCGTGACCATTGACCCGTGATCGGCCTGTATTGCCAGTGTTTTATGCGTGTTTGAGCGGTGTAATGTGTTTTGTTATCCTTGTTGCCTGTGTCGGTTATGTCCCACTTTGTCCTTGTCCTCCTCCCAGCATCGGTGTCTCTCTGGTGTATTTATGAATGAGAGGTCCGTATGCCTGTGGTCAGGGCCGGCGCCAGACTATTTTGCGCCCTCGGCAAGGCCAGCTACTTGCATCCCCTCCCCCACCCCCCAATTTTTTTTTTGCCAATTTCGATTATTAAAAATATGTTTTGTAGAAAAAATAAAAAGCAGAAAACTTGAAACTGCTAAATTTATTTTAAATTGCAAGAATAAATACCGTAAGATGCCAACAGCACCAATATTAAAGGCGCAATATCCATTAATATGGCAGTGGCCCTGTTACCCCACGCTTTGGGGCAAATGGGCTTTCACTTAAAAAAAATATAACACTCCATGTGGTTTGCAATGCAAAATAAAGAAACTGGTCCCTTTACGAGTGTGTGAATGGAAATTACAGATAAACAAAAGAGTTTTTGGTTTGAGCAATAAGTTTTAGATATGCAAAATCAAAATTTTAAATAATCAATCTTTGATAATTATCTTTCGCAAATACAAAAGAAAATATTTTGGCACACACATCATTTTGAACTAAAGGGCACTCGGTATAATGCATACCTCAGCCATTGGCAACACAACATTCAAACCTTTTACTTCACACACCTTTAAATATATATACCATTTAAGGATACTTGGCGTAACCAACCCGTCATGTCACCACAATATTTCGCTTACAGTCAGACAGAGAAACAAACAAAAAAACCAGACAAACAGAGTTTAAAATGTCTCATAAAAGTTTCAATTTCAGACACATCAACATCTCACTTTGCGTGCCTTTTCCTTTGCAAATTTTGTCACAAATTCAACCAGATCAAGTGCTGATGCCTGGGCATGTTCAATTGATGTAGTTGCCAAGCCAACTCGTCTCTTTTCCAACATTGTAGAGCATATGTAAGTTTTTATAACTTTGAGCTTTGAGAAACTACGTTCACCACTTGCCACTGACACTGGAAGTGTGAGAAGGATCCTTAAAGCAACGGAAACATTAGGCACATTATCCAGGAGTTTTTGTTGTGGTATGAAGAGAAGTACTTCTTGTGGCAGCATAGACTTTGGAAGTCTTCGAGCTATTGCTACAAGTTCAGTAATGCGCCCCTCTGATGTCTGCGCCCTAGGCGGCTGCCTAGTTGGCCTAATGGTAGCGCCGGCCCTGCCTGTGGTAACACCACAGTCTCCTCTGTTAATGGTGCCCTCGTTTGGTCAGTGTGCCAGGCTTCCAGTATTCGCCTCCTGGCCCGGTTCGGGGATGCCGCCAGCACATTCACATTGTACCATAGAGGAACATGGCCCACCCTTATTCCATGCTTGGCAATAGCAGATCTTTCTGGGTGATTACACTCAAAGGCCTTCTGGTGTTCATTAATGTGCTGGCCTAAGGTTCTTCCGGTCTCGCCTATATATTCTCCACCACAGTCACATGGAATGGTGTATACCACACCTGTGCAGTTATTATTTTGTCTTTTGTCTTTGACCTTGGTCAGTGCACGTTTCAAGGTGTATATCGGTTGGTAGTTAACCCTCACCCCGACCGGTCTCAAAATCCTGCCAATCCTTTGGGCTACTCGTGGCACAAATGGTACGACGCAGAAGCCCTTAGGTGGTTCCTGTGGCACGTCCTGGATTCTTGGAGGTGCCAGTACCATTTCATTTTTTGGGCAGAGGTGGTCTGGGTAGCCATTGGCTTTCAATACTCATTTGAGATGCTTGATCTCTCTCCTTTTGTCCTCCACGGTGGACGGTATATTCCTTGCCCTTTTTACGAGTGTATTCACCACAGCTCTTGTGTGGTGTGTTGGATGGCAAGACGTAAAATGGAGGTGACGGTCGGTCTGGGTGGGTTTCCTATACACTGCGGTACTTAAGCTTCCATTTGGTTTCCTCCTCACCATGACATCCAGAAACGTTTGCCCCTCGTCAAAAATCAGTGAAACGTTTGCTTCCATCAAATTTACCTGTGACGAAGAACAGGATGGGTTGTGAAAGATGGGTCGTGAACCAAACATCTCTTGAAAGCTTATGACATGGTATTTTCTATCACTGATTGCTATTGCAGTGAGTCACTACCAGAGTTAGTGAGAGCCCAAGGTCTGAAATTGGCATTTACGCAAAATCCTTGTAATTGACGTTCTCGATTTGTGCCCCTCTGTGGTTTAGACAGACATTGATCCTGACTCGAAAGTTCTGTCCATCTTTCCTGTAAGTCTCATGTGGCACTGCCTGGAGGTAGTTACCTCCTGCTTCAGGTCATCTAGTGTGGCAGGGCAGTTGACGTAGACAGAGCGGTACCCAGGGCAATGAGGTGGTTTCTGAAGAGCTGCTGCAGGAAAGTGATGGTGTCACCAGCTGTATGCACCGTCCTGGATAAACCAGGTCATGCTGAGCTGGTTTGGGGTGACCTTTTGGGCTAGATCATTATGGAACTTCTGGAGCATGGCCCGGTAGCGCTCACTGGTGATTATCACCATCCTGCTGTTGTCATTCTCAAACCAGTAAGGCCCTGGCAATCCCAATCTGGCATTGAAGGCGCATACGCATGTGACCTTAGGCCCTTTCAGGTACCACTCAGTGATCTCAGGTGGTTCTGCCACCTGAGGAGATCTTGTCTGACACCTGAGGACAACAGAAAATGTTGTTGTGGTTGTTGATTTAGTCTCATACCACAGAGCCACTACTTTTGTCTTCTGCTCCACTGTCAATGGCATAGTTGAGCTACGGAGCTAGAAATCCCAGGGAAAAAATACCACGATAACACCACCAAACCCTGACAAGGAAAACGGTATAGGTCAAAAAAAAGAAATGTCAGGAGGTAAAAGATGTATCAATCTTTTTGAAACACCGTGTGTGTGTGTGTGTGTGTGTGTGTGTGTGTGTGTGTGTGTGTGTGTGTGTGTGTGTGTGTGTGTGTGTGTGTGTGTGTGTGTGTGTGTGTATGTGTGTGTATATATATATATATTGTTATGTCGGTTGGGTAGGCATATATAGATCTAGGTAGATCTGTGTAGGTATCATGCTTCGTCTGTCGTGATAGCTAGAACCATTTCGATGTACAGTAAGTAGAGGACCTGTAGCCCGTTTGTCGGAGTAAGCTGCGTATCTGTGTCCCCGCCATGAGGGGGTGGGGCATGTTAAGTAGTTGTAGGGATTATGCTAATTCCCCGGTGTGTCGTTCCCTCTGTGGTCATCCCTGTGTCTCCTATGGCAATACACATAGACACGTAGATTAGGAATCCATTCCCATTAGCACACACATTAATTAATCCCCCCCCCCCCCCCCCCATGTTATAAAACTCAACAAAAGCTAGTTTGGGGCACCGCCGATGCAGCTGCAGCCAGTTTCATCACCACACAACAACACTCATTGCTCAGGCAGACTGAGGCCACGCCCACCTTGCGAAGGACTGATTGGAAGGGGAGTGGCCGGTGACGTCAGAGGAGAAGCGACACCACGGACCGAGAGGAGACATTTTGATCCTTCTCGTGCAAGATCCGTAGCGAGCGGTCGCATCTTGGCTTTGTCAGCGTCGACGTTCCCGTTTGCTCTCTTGTTCTGGATGTAAAAGCAAGTGGTCGGAGAGTGACATTCTCTATCTCCCTTTACCTCTTGGACTGCCTCGTGCGCTCGATGTTCTGCTTGCCCTGAACTTCCCTTGCACTCCTCGAAATTACCTTGCCTTTTTTATTGTCCTCTGACCTCGTCACTCTTGCCTTTCCGTTCTGGACGCCAAGCGAGTGATTCTACGTGGACGGAGCCAGGCAGAGATCGGAGACGTCACCGGGAGACGTGCCGAGTTTTACAGCCGGAGAGCGGCAGTTTTGCTAGGCAGAAACGACACGTGGGCGAGACACCGGTGAGACCTAGCGGCGCTCGAACGAGGTGGATTGCGGCCTTCCTCCCGCCAACACCGGAGTGCGCGCTCGGACTGGATGATCGCTGCCAAGGCGCCAATCGAGCTGAGTGCATGATAATTTACACGTTTGCTTACCTTCCTTTTATATTCCCATTTGTTTGTATTTGAAGTGAAGTGTGGGAGCGCTCCATTAGAGGGGTTTAGTGATTACCGGCGCGTTATTTTCCTGTCCCGATATTTATTGTAAAAAAATCCTTGTATTATTTTCTTTTCTATTCAAAATCCTGTGTTCGTGTAAGTTTAATCACCTTGCAGGTTGAAGACGCTGGCGCGCGTGGGCTGTGAGGTAAGAGCTCTCGCCGCTTCCTCTTCTTCCTTCTTCCCCCGTGCTTGTATAGTCAAATCCGTCATTGAATAGATGCCTCCATTGAAGCTCGTTTGGCCATCTGCGATTCCTGGTCTTAACCGAGGGGAATCGCGTGACAATATATATATATTGTCACACCGTCACAATTTCGGTCTTCGAGGCCGGCCGATAGGCACAGTGTGACCGGAAGGGATGAGGTTCTCCTGACCACGTGGCCCTTGACTTGGTTTGTCCGCACAATGTGGGCGCTTTCAGGATGAACTTTAGCCGGGGAGCGTTTGGGCGCCCCGGTGTGATACTGCCGCCCACGCGCATAACAACTTGTGAGTGCACGTGGGTCCCGGTGGTCCCACTGGCCTAGCGCTACCATGTTTAGACAGCGAACTCCGTCCCCGGGCACCGGCACCTACTCCCGGAAGTTTGAGAGATCAGCAGTGCCGGGCACGGTAGGACACCCGCGGAGCCCCGGCGGACCGGGGACGCGCGAGCCTACGCGTTAGCGTGCTACGGCGGAATCAACGGCTTCGGCCACGGCCGGGCCGATACTCGGCCCGATCGCCCGGAAATGAACTGGTTCGACGCCCACGCTAGAGAGGTCGCGGGCGACTGAGATGTATTAACAAATAATTAATTAATTTGAGACGTCCGATTTCTAGTGTTTGGAAATTTGGAAGAGCTTGACCCTAGCCTTTCCCTTGCGAGGGCAAGGAGGAACTTAACACTTGACACTTAAGCTTAGTTTGAAGTACACCCTGCCAGCGCTCCCGGTGGGACGGCAGGGCAACCAGAAGGGATGAGGTTCTCCTGACCACGTGGCCCTCGATCTGGGAAGCGAGAGGCGTTCCATTAGTGGACGCGCCCCTCACGCCCGACTTTTGGGCGGCCCCGGCAGGCCGTTTGTTTTGACGTTCCGTGACAGGCCCCGCACCCCCACCCGCACTATATATATATAGTTACAGACGCGGTTAAAGATGTTATTTACCGAGCGGTGGTATTGCCGCGACCTAACAGTTCCCCCGATTCTTCCCCAACTCACCCGATTCACCCAGACGTTGGCCAAATCGCGCTATGCCAAATCAATGATAGAAAGGACACGACGACTGGGAAAGAGGAAACGACGCAAGGGGTACAGTTCTCAAGACCTCCGGAGGAGGGTATAATTACAGTGGTGGAGAAAAGGGGTAGATTACAAGGCAGTGAGGTAAAGACACAGAAAAGATGGGCACTTAATTACCGTCTTATCTTATCCCAGACAGACCACAGACAAACGGAACAAGGCTGACTTACACAGGGATTGATGGCAGGAAGGGACAGGTAGGTCGATAGCACAAGGTGCACCTTGGCTCGGGGACAGGATAAAGCACGGTCCAGAAGATGCGGGGAGGTCTCACAGCGCTCGAAGGGGACGTCTTTCTTGCTTCAAGCTCAGCGCACATCTGACGTCACCCCCCCTCTCACCGCGCATGCTCAGCGGGGAGTGACACGCCCTCGGCTGGTTGGTTCCGCCCCACTGGGGCCGGTCCGCCGCTTCCATTGGGTGCGGGGGTTACCGGGCTCCGCCCTTGACGAGGAGCTGACAGGGAGCCCCTATTTGGTAACCCCGTCGAGCACATGTTTGATGGCGGCTCGTTGGGAAGGCCTGGTGCCCTCCCAACACCCCCTACCAACCAAGCCGGAGTGAGGACGCGCACTTCCTGCGCTCGTTGTTGTTGTTGTTGTTGAACTGTGAGGAAGAGCTGCGGGGAGGTATTGGGAGGTCCTAAACTTCCTAACGGTGCCATACAATCACATTCTGGTGCAACGAAGGGTCAGAATTAATGGAAACGAGTCCTTAACTGACATAGACTAAGAATAACTAGCAAGATGTCCTATAGTTGTCTTACATGAGATGCGGTGAACCTGGGCACGACATTTAATGGGGGAAATAGGGGGAGGTCGGGTCTACAGAGTGTTGTTTACAGAAAATGGGACTAGGGAATGGGGGATTGGGGATAGTTGGGAAGTATTGAGGAAATAGGGGAATATTTACAAGCAGATATGGATGGATGCAAATCCCATATCCGCAACAATATATATATAACTGTGAGAAATAGTAGAAACTCCACAGTACGAGCAGGGCGTCTCATTTGCATTAAATAAATAATCGGGAGATTAAATCAGATGCGGACGTAGCTTTAGGACGTCGATCTTTAATTTTCGACAAGCTTTCGACCAACAAAGGTCTTCTTCTTAGTCGTCCCCAAGTTCAACGGAAGTTGAACAAGAAGTTCCGTTGAACTTGGGGACGACTAAGAAGACCTTTGTTGGTCAAAAGCTTGTCGAAAATTAAAGATCGACGTCCTGAAGCTACGTCCGCGTCTGATTTAATCTCCCGATTATTTATTTATATATATATATATTATATATATATATATATATATATATATATATATATATATATATATATATATATATATATATATATATATATATATAATTTATTTATGAGACAGAAAGTAAATTCCTGCATGGGGCTTGTGTGAAAAAATTCTGACTCAACCCGGGACTCAAACCCAGGAACCTCATCACTTACGCGGTGACAGCCCACTGAGCTATTGAGTCTCCAGGATATCCTCAGATATTTCTCACACTAACACTGCGAGCTTTATAATGGCCGATGTCTTAAGGCCTGCTTGGCAGACCCTGGATGTGAGTGTATGCAAGTGTGTGAAAGTGCATTGAAGATGAACTCATCTAACAATTTAAGAAACAGGAAGTAAATTCCTGTGTGGGGCTCGTGTGAAAAAATTATGACTCAACCCGGGACTCGAACCCAGGAACCTCATCACTTACGCGGTGACAGCCCACTGAGCTATTGAGTCCCGGGATATCCTCAGAGATTTCTCACACCATATATATTTCTGATCTGATTAACTCTTGTCGCATAATCCCTAAAGAGGGTAATCGTAAGACCATTGAGTGTAAATTCAGAGGGCAACTCGTTGGGTTCGGGTTGTAATACGCATGCATGAACTTGTTACCCTCGCCAGGGGAGAGGATATTGCATTTGAGTCTGTTTGTCTGTTTGTTTGTCCGCACAGAATAAATATGATTTTCTCTGCAACCATTGGTCCGATTGACAGAAAATTTTCACCATATGTGCAACTCTACCTGTAGAATTTTATGATTACTATTACGTCATATGTCACGTGGTTCTGCCGCCATCTTGGAAAAACCGAAAAACTTTGCACCTCTATATCTCCGAAAGCTCTCAATAGAAAACATTGAGACATGGCTCGTTGTAAATAACTCTTCATGGGGAATAAAATATGTTAATGATGATGTCATAGGTGCCTCCATTATGACGTCATAATTCGACATGTACAAAACTTCATCCGATCAAGATGAAATTTCTTGAGCGTGTCATGTCGGCATAAATTGGTGGAGAAAAAAAAAATGATGACTTTATCGGTCACGTGGTTCGGCCGCCATCTTGGAAAAACCGAAAAAATTTGCACCTCTATATCTGAAAGCGCTGCGTAGAAAAAAATGAGACATGGCTCATTGGAAAGAACTCTCCATGGGGAATAAAATATGTTGATGATGATGTCATAGGTGCCTCCATTATGATGTCATTAATCGACAAGTACAAAGCTTCATCGATCAAGATGAAATTTATTGAGCATAATCTAGGCATAAATTGGTGGAGAAAAAAAAAATGATGACGTCATCGGTCACGTGGTTCGGCCGCCATATTTGTTTCCTGCGTAGGGCTTAAAGACTGAAAACACATCCTGGTGAGGGTCTGCAATCTCTGATTGCTCTTTCTAGTTGATGACTTTATTTCAACACACATAATCATCCTCCATGGTGGGGTTCCACATGGTCAACTGTTACATAAATGAAAAGGAAGGAACATTAAGAAATGAACGGCACAAAAATGGTAAATACTACAGCTAATAGGAATAAACAATACAATAGCAAAATCAAAAGTCAAATATATATGAAATTGCATTTTTGTTCCAATAGAAAATGTATACAGTATATACCAAAAGTTGCATTTTGCATTTTCTAATAGAAAATGTATACAGTATATACCAAAAGTTGCATTTTGCATTTTCTAATAGAAAATGTATACAGTATATACCAAAAGTTGCATTTTGCATTTTCTAATAGAAAATGTATACAGTATATACCAAAAGTTGCATTTTGCATTTTCTAATTGAAAATGTATACAGTATATTCCAAAAATTCTTAAATGTATTTCGTAGATTACAAATGTTTTTTTCATTTCCCTTTCCGGCAGGAACTATATCTGGGACCAAATAACTCAGTTGTGAGCAAATAACAATTAATCTACCCTACCACCATAATTATAATATGTAGGATTCAAAATATAACATCGTTTATCGTTACATCCACAGTCACGAGACATCCCGATAGCAGATACAGATATTGATATTTTGTGCATCTAACAGTTTATTCTACAATATTCTCATACCCCTCCATATCCATTTTTGTTTCCTTCACCCAGCATTCCTTGCACAATCTCACATCTAAAATACTTGTGGGACAGCCACACTTTGTACGCTGTGTGCGTCCCAACAACGCATGTCGCCCAGATTGCTTTGATCGTGAGAAGGTGCGAGTTCAACTGCGCTACGCCGGTGTGCTGGAGACGGCAAAGATACGAAGCCAGGGTCACTCCCATAGAATTCCTTTTGCAAAGTTCATTCACAGGTAAACATGGCTTTTTAAGTAGTGTACGTACATGTTCAATCTTTTCCTTGATTTTATATATACGAGTATATATAATATATATATATTGCTACAGTTTTGAGAATTGCACATATTGATCATTAAAGGTTAAAGGGTTGCCCCCCATAGTTAGTCCACGAGCAACACGTAGGCCACCTGTTGTATTAGTTATGTCATAGTATGTGTAAGTATAGGCCATTTCCCCTAGTGATACCTGCGTTGGTGTAAAGACATGAGTTTAGGTCCTGTTCATTTTGCGTTCACCCTCCAATTCCACCTCAATGGGCATAATTGATCCCGCGCCCCATTTGGCTGACCCACTCAGTTTATTACGCTTTGGCTGCCCACAGCATTTGCTGCCCTTTGCTCGCTCACTAGTCGAGTAACACGAGGTAGGCCTAAGAAGGAGGAGCGCAGGGTCGGGGTGGGGCGGCGTCAAGGCGGAGCGTCAGAGGCGATGACGGTAAGAGCCACCAGCCAACCAGGGTTTTAACGGCATGGCGTGAGGGGGCGTGGAGAGGCGCTCAGCTCACTCTGGTGAGTTCTAGAAGGTTCGTGGGGCGTACCTATATAAGTCATTGCACAAAGCCCTTGAAAGGACTCGCAGAGAAGGGAGGACTGCACAGGATTCACAGAGAAGGGAGGACTTGAAGGTCTCGCAGAGAAAAGGACTTGCTCCCGGAGGACTAGCGCTGGAGGACTGAGAGAACTCGTGGGCACACGGTATTGGTGAAAAGACTTGTGTAGAGAGAACTTGACTCGCATCACTCGCTTTGGAGGCATTGAACTGTAACTCGCGCAGTGTAACGTACGCGCCAGAGGAGAGGAAGAAGAGGCGTTGAGTACACGGCTGCAGCCAGACGTGCCGGTGGCGAATAGCGCCTACTTCAGCCACGCGAGTAGACGCGGTAATAGCCGCCAGTGATAACCGCTAGCCGCCGAAGTCCGCTCCCTACCAAATCGTCCCATATTAACCCTTGTGCGCCAAACGACACGCGGAGAGCTCCCACCTTCTCTACTTACCACCTGCACGGGACGAACCGGAGACCGGAGGGAGCTGCACGGGAGCCATCCTTGGACGCGGACCATCACCCTGCAGCTGCAAGCCCCATGTGAGTGTGTGTGTGACGGGCCCGTTTGTCCTGGGTATTAGGTTAAGACTGTTTTAAGGCTGCACTGTGTCCTCTTTTTCTGGAATCCCTGTATAGTGTAAATAAACCTTGTTATTCCTTTTTCCCAATTCGATCGCCTTTGTGATTTCTCCATTGGCTAAACGTGGTACGAATAAGATCGCTAGAACCAGGTTCACCGTATAAATGGCACGGATCGCGTGTACGCACCGCTCGGCGTCTCAACACGCACCGTTCGTGCAGGCCTTATTTCCTCGTTTCAGGGTAGCGCGAGTAATTAGGTAATAGCGATTCTAGTCCTAATACCCTATTTCGCGCTGTCTGGGAAGGACGTCATAGGTCCCGGGTCCCATCGGCCAGTCAAAGACAAGGGGACTAATCCCCCCCTTGGTAAGGGGAGAAGGCCGGCGGCGAGATCCGCAACAATATATATATATATATATATATATATATATATATATATATATATATATATATTATCAAAAGAGCAAAGAAAGGTCAAGGATGCAAAACCAGATGAGGTGTTAGAAGACTAAATGGTCGTACCCCTGTCTACAACGAGAAAGTGGCAGACCCTTAGCTAATGGTAACCTATCGGGAGGCAATAAATAAAGTAATTACCTCCTGATGTGTTTTGCCAAGGATGCACAGAACTTTATCCTCTGAAGTTCCCAGTGGGGAAAGGTATAATAAAAGAGCCAATCATCTTGATTCAAACTCCTTGTATTATTAGAGAAGTTAAATGGTGCTTTGCAAGGATGTGGCCTGGCGGAGCACTCCCAATATGCACCAGACTTTAGAGACCAGATTTCAAAATCTGACTTGCTCTGACAAATGAAAACGTACATGTCACATAAAATGTTCGGTAATAAACATTTCCAGGCATCACAGGTGGTCAACATCCTTTAAGGGTCACTACTATTAACTATTACCTCAACTTGACCAACCACATAAATGCCATTGCTACAACAGCTGGGAAAGTATTGAACAGTCTGAGATGAGTTGCTCATTACCTGAGCTTTTGCAGCTTTTACTATCCTTAAGGTCATGTTTGGAGTGTGATGGAGTGCTTCCCACCTATACAAACACTCGCTGCAGAAAGAATACTCAAGAAGTCAGGCGACATCAAGAACAATGTTTCTCACTTGATTGGCTTGTCAGCATCTACAATCAACCAATCACTGTCCGTTTAGCTGAAATGTTTTCTCTGGCAGAAAGCGATGATGGGCTTCCCATGAAGCAGATCCAGGAGGCCCATTATTGAAAAAGACCTCGTGGAACGACTTTGTACATGCATTGCAGCAGGAAAAAGACAGTATGTGATGTTAGTGCACTTCATATTAATTACATTGTCTGCCTGCCAAGGGACAAAAACAACAACTTTTGATGGCATTTTTTGTTAATGTCTGGCATACATGTTTAAGTTGTTCCTTTGGGTGTGACAATCATCACCTGGGGAGATTCCATGCTGGAGTTGTGTGTTTAAGGTCATGTAGGGTTCAAAGATCATCCAGGGGGCTTATTTTAGCGGTAGTATCATATTGGTGGGGATTTAAGTGTATAAATGGGCTTAAAACTGTATCATAGATGGATGTCTGTAAAAGGGTTTCATTTTAAAAGAACCAAAAAGCAAATTTAGGTCAAAGGTAACAGCCCAATGGGCAAAGGTCAAATATGAGATATTTCACTAAAAATCATGATTACTCATGGCAATGCTTGTGCCCCCCCCCCCCCCCCCATCCATTACAATGATGATGGTCACATCCCAAGGAATGCCAAACAGGCCATCTCAGCACAACTTTTGATAAACAATGCAGGCTGTCCACATCCTATAAGCAAATATATGAAAAAGTGCACCCTTTGTATTATCTATCACAAGCGTGTGTGTGTGTGTGTGTGTGTGTGTGTGTGTGTCTGTGTGTGTGTGTGTGTCTGTGTGTGTGTGTGTGTGTGTGTGTGTGTGTGTGTGTGTGTGTGTGTGTGTATGCATGTAAGTTGTTTGTGCCTGCTATCCCCACATGTACGTGGGTCTCAGGAGATGGAACGGAGATCTACCAGGTCTCAAATGATCCACCTCCGTTAGCGTGTGTGTGTCTGTGTGTGTGTGTGCACACGTGCGCATACGTCGCCTCTTTATAACTTTGAATTGTATTACAATGTATCAAATCCCAGCCCCCATACTGCATTTTTTGGCGGATGGAGAGGGGAATAGTGTTTTGTCATGCTCGACTTTAAGAAAGGGAAAGAGAGAAAATAAATATGGAACATCAATTAGCACAACTAACTGGATTGATATGAAAATTAGATTTGCCATCACTTGGAGGAATTTCAGAGCTTTACGGTGGATGATTCAAAGTGTTTGTCTTGGTGGTTTGTGGATGAAAATCCGTTTTGCAGACACTGTGCCTTGGGGGGGGGTGGGGGGGGGGGGAGTGGAAAAAATTGTATTTAATTGGAATTGTTTTGCGGATATGTCTTTAAATATAAGTGACTTGGAGTTGAGGCTAAGATATATGAACTACTTTCCAAAGTCAAACTGTACTTTGTGTGCTTTAGAAACACTATCATTTACTTCATGGAGTAAATGAGATGGATGAAATTGAAGAGAGGGTGGAGGAAGCCGACGTCAAATTAGTTCAATATCCTGTGATGAATATTCATATAATCTTTAGTTGTCATCTGATTTGAAAATAATGGTGGATCAGGCGAAAAGTGCAAAATTACTGGAGTCCAATGACAATAAACCTGTCATAGCGAACTTTCTGCTGAAAAGTAAATGTTCAGAGTGATAGAGCAGCACTTCATCATTTTCACTTTTTCTACAGTGGAAAAGACAGCTTGTGAATTCCCAAGTTCTCAAATGCATTGGCAATGCAGTGCAATCGACATAAGCTCCACTAGTAGAGGAGATAATACGTCCTCTTAAGCACTTTCCAAATTCCAACTTGTCTTGGGCTCGATGGAATATCTCTCCCAATGTCTAATTTAATAATACACTTCTGTTGTGTCCATGATTGACAACACCCAAATTGAAATATCAAGAGAGCACCAAAGATGTACTCGAATTTTTGTTTTTTCGATGGCCATGAGTTCCCTTGGACTAAATTTCCCAAGGGGCCCATGATTACTCTGTTTTGGCCTTTGCAGACCCTGAGCGATTTCTAAACCTACTCCTGTGGGATAAAAAGACGAGTACAGTTGAAGGACGCAATGTTCGCAGAAATGACAAAATTGTGATAAACGTGCAAGTAATGACTTTACTCAAAATTTTGTACAAGAACAAAGGCCTCAGCCATTTGATGTTTGGACCACAGTGTGTCCTTCAACTGAAACGAAAGAAAACACACACAGCCACCAAGCCTTTAATATGCACTTCTGAGAACGAATGGTGGATGAGGGCCCGGATGAAAGAAACCTGAGGAGGAGTGGGTGGAAGAGTGCACCGAGCGTTGCATTCAGTAGATGCTTCACGCGTCTGCAAAGGTCACAAAATCCACAAAAGGAAGTGGCTTTTGGGGATTGTTTTTCTTTTTATTCTTTCAACACTTTTCTTCTATTTATTGATATCCTTACATAAATTTGGCTGCACATATTTGTTGTTTTGTACTCATAAATCATCACCAACTGCCACTTTAATATTACTAACTTTAATAATCAATTTCTTCACATCTTAAGGAGCATTTGCGTAACTCATACTTGGTCATTTGATCTTATTGAGCATTTATCTCTGTTTCTAACACAAACCTAACCTTTTAAAAAATGGCCACCCAGGTACTACCTGTTGGCTTTTCCAGCAAACGATCAGCCCTTGGCTTCATCCGAAAGCGTCCGCACCGTCCTGGAGCACGTGGGGCTGCAGGGCTGGTTGGTTGGTCACACCAAGGTCTTCCTCAAGTACAATCATGTAGAGCGGCTAGACCGAATGCTGCTCGTGATGGAAACTCGCCTGGCCAGATTTCAGGCCTGCGTACGTGCTCGGCTCGCCGCGAGACGTTTTCGAGCTCTGCGGCATCGCCGGGAGCAGGGAGCCATCATTGTGCAGGCCGGTAGGCTGGCATTGGTTGGCACACTCAGCATAATAATTTTGTCAGTTTGGAAGTCATTCCGTTTAAATAATTTGGCCGTTTCATAAAAATTTAAAATGATAACCAATCAGAGTTGTGATATTAGCTTATGCTGCCCTTACATCATCACAGATGCTTAATATTATCACTCGGAAATGTGGGGATTATATTTTTATCGTCAATATGCTCAGTTATGGTAAAGCACACCATCCTGGTAAGATTGCCATACTGCACCTTACCAGTTCTCATTATACATCTTTGATTAGCTTTATAAATCATCTGTTTAACTTTCGAAGTGCAATTCATTTTGTTTACCTTATAACTTTTGAGGTGATTGCCACTTTAATTTAATTCCAGGCAGAATCGCAATCAGTTTCGAGTTCAAGTTTCAGTGTCGTATGCAACAGTCAACTTAGTCACTCTAATAGGGCAAACTTTCATGGGAAATGTCCTGGCCTTGTGACTTCATTCATTTTGCACCCTTACCGTTTCACTCGATGTGCCTCGTGGCTGTCTGACAGCATTCCGAGGATATTGTGCCCGGAAGAAAATCCAGGAGGAAAAACGGAAAGAGGAAGAAGCGGCAAGATGCATTCAGAAAGGTACATGGCTCAATGTGTAGCCGATTGTTGACGATGTTACATTTACAAAGCTGAGAATTACGAAGTCAAATGTACTTGGTCGAAACGGACTGTTCCGGTCAGGGAGCATCCCTTTGGTTCTGTTCGGTTGTCATACAAAACCCTATATCCTTTGGTTACAATTCAGATTTAATATTACCGCCATAGGTGATGCTTTCACCTCTGTATGTTTGTCTGTGAGCATGATATCTCAAAACGTTGTGAACTGATTCGGACGAAATTTGTTGAACAGGTGAGGTGTACAACAAGGACGAATTGATTAGATGTAGGTGAAGATATGAAGCTGGATCTTGATACGATTAATTTATTTATTTTTGAAGTGATTCTTCACCAATGACGGATGGGGCAAAAAACCAATATAAAGCACGATATTTCAAAATGTTGTGGACGAGTTATGGCAAAACTAGGTGGATGATTTGGGTAGGTGACAAGAACAAGCGATTAATTTTTATTTTCAGGTCCAGAAGCACATCCCGACCTGATAAAATGATTTTGTGACGATATAAATGTCATTTGGCTTGGAGCACTTGGGGTTTCAACGTCATCAATAATTGTAAATTATATCATAGTCCGGCAGCTAAGCTAAAGATAGCATAACAATTGTGCATTTTGTGAGGAAAGCACCAAATTTGGCACACTAGTAGACTATCATATTATGAAAAGATCTGGATATTGGGCCATCTCAGATTCATAGATTTGATTTTAGCAAGATTTGCAGATTTTGCAGATTTGCAAGCTGAGATTGCAACGCCAGGGACGGCCGACTCCTTCCTGCGAGATGCCCACGTCACCCGCACAAGAAGAGCTCATCAAATCACTGCAGCGGCACTGCACATCCTGCAACACCGTGCGTATGAACGCCACTGTATGACATATGCTGATGATGCAGAAGACCTGCCTGAGTTCGAAGACTGGTGTCACCAGAGAGGAGAAGACATTCCCAACTTTCAGTACTGGGCAACTGTGCTGGAACTAGAGATGTTGGTACTGGTCTACGTGCGTTCTCTGCGGCAGGCTTCATTCACGATGTACCTTGATGCCCTGACGGAACTGGTCCCATGGTTCCATGCCTTAGACCACACACACTATGCCAGGTGGGTCCCTGTTCACCTGAGGGACATGGTTGCACTCCCAATGAAGCACCCAGATGTAGCCAGAGAATTCAGGGCTGGCAACTTCACTGT
The DNA here is from genome assembly GCF_964187855.1 of Myxine glutinosa. Classification (NCBI taxonomy): domain Eukaryota; kingdom Metazoa; phylum Chordata; class Myxini; order Myxiniformes; family Myxinidae; genus Myxine; species Myxine glutinosa. The sequence goes on along the minus strand of NC_136267.1, from coordinate 157,611,694 downwards.
ACAGAAGACGAAGAAGGTGTTCTCTTCGATCCCAATCGAATCAAAATCTTGCAAAGATCAAATCTCTCAATCCGAGATGGCCCAATATCCAGATCTTTTCATAACTAGGGCATGCCCGTACTATATATAAGCTAGGACGTGCCCGTACGTGGGTGCCCGTTCCTTGCCAAAAAAAAAAAAAAAAAAAAATTTGTGTAGGGGTGTGTGTGTGTAAACATCCTAGGGCGTGCCCGTACGTGGGTGCAAAAAAACATGCGTGCAAACAACAACAACAAAAAAAAACTTTGAAACCACGTGGCAGTAACGACCACAGAACCCCCCCCCCCCTCTATTTACATGAATGGTTTGGTCCATTCGCAACGACCACAGAACCCCCCCCCTCTATTTACATGCAATGGTTTGGTCCAAAGCGAACGGTTTGGTCCATTCGATGTGATTCGATGATTCGATGTGAATGGTTTGGTCCATTCGCAACGACCACAGAACCCCCCCCCCCCCTCTATTTACATGAATGGTTTGGTCCATTCGCAAAGCCAAAGCGAACGACCACAGAACCCCCCCCCCTCTATTTACATGAATGGTTTGGTCCATTCGCAAAGCCAAAGCGAACGACCACAGAACCCCCCCCCCCCTCTATTTACATGAATGGTTTGGTCCATTCGCAACGCCAAAGCGAACGGCGAACGGCTAAATCGCCATAGCTCGGTAAGTACTTGTCCGATTAATTTCAAACCTTGAAAAGGCACATCCTCGGGTCCCCAGCAATATACCTGGCAAGTTTCAAGTATATCGGACCGGTAGTTGTCGAGAAACAGCGGTCACAGACAAACGTACAAACGTACAGAGATTACTGGAATTATAGATAGATATCTAAAATTATATCCCCCCCCCCCCCTCTATTTACATGAAATGGTTTGGTCCAAAGCGAACGGCTTGCGAGTACGGTGACAATCCCCCCCCTCTATTTACATGCAATGGTTTGGTCCAAAGCGAACGGCTTCCGGAGTTTGGTAAAGAAATCGCCATCGCGTGCACAAACGCGCAGGAAAGCGAATGAATCGCAAATTCGGTTTTATTAGTTTTAAAACATAGTTTAACGCCAACATAGTTTGCAAACGTGAAATAAATGAATACGCTCTCAAATGTGCCATCCGAGGCAGAGTGTGTCCGCCACGTTCGGCACACGCGATCGTTCGCTGCTCTCTGATTGGTTGAATCGTTTTTTGGACATAGCTCGGTAAGTAATTGTCCGATTAATATGAAACCTTGAAAAGGCACATCCTCGGGTCCCCAGCAATATACCTGGCAAGTTAAAAGTATATCGGACCCGTGGTTGTCGAGAAACAGCGGTCACAGACAAACAGACGTACAGACGTACAGACGTACAGACGTACAAACGTACAAACGTACAGAGATTACTGGAATTATAGATAGATACTAGTATGATAGTCTACTAGTGTACCAAATTTGGTGCTGTCCTCACAAAATGCACAATTGTTATGCTAAGTTGCCCCACTATCACGACTTATTTGAAAGGAAAACAGAAAGAAGTATTTGGTATCATAAAAGATAACAATTGAAGTTAATACGTTGTATGTTTAATTTCAACGTACATAATAAATATACAAGTAAATTAATAAAATCTGCTTACTTCAGCGACTTGAGACTTGGCTCAAGTGACTTATTGACACCTCTGACTGTACCACATTCTCCACAACGAACTACACCAACACATTTTATCACATATTATGCAAAAGCAATGGATGAGCGAGACAGCATTCCTTTTCACATGCTGTATGCAGCCACTGGATGCTGGTTGCATCATTTCTAGATGCACTGCTATGCTGCTGAATGTAATATTGTTGAGAATGTGATGATGAAGCCACAGTGAATGTGACAACAAGCTAATCATATCCTCAGACTCTTATAAGCCTCAGACAAAATCAGAAATACAATTTGAAAATACAACGATACTGATGTACTATGTCGTTGTTCAGCTGTCAAGATGGCTTTGATGTTTGCACGACTCGCCTCTGAGCTGTCGAGCATGGGATGGAATCTCGCACAGCTATAACTATCAGCTTTAACCCTCATGCTCCGCAGAAAGGGTGACTCATCAATGGAGAATGAAGAACTAGTCTTGCAGGTGAAGGCCATTGTTTATCTGCATCGCGAACAGGTAGAACGATGGATGAAATCAACAGGACGTTGATTGAGATATTGTAACCGTCCTGGGAAGCAAGGAGAAGCTGACGTTTCAAGCATTGACCCTTCATCATTTACTCAAACTAAGGGTTAACTCCTGAAACATGTTCTCCTTGCTTCCCATGGCAGGTGCCACACCTCAGTGAATGTCTTGTTGATTCCATTTGATTCATCAATCCTGACATGTCTTTCAATCCTGACAAATCTCACACTCTTACTATGTCTCTCCGAAAAGACTGACTGAACAACCCTCCCATTTACTTTCTCAACAATCCTCTCCAAGAAGTTCTGTCACTCAAGCTTTTGGGTCTCACTATCTGCCATGATCTTTCCTGGGAAAACCACATTTCAAATCTGGCCTCCAAAGCCAGTCGCCGACTGGGCATCCTCCGTCGTGCGAAGTCCTTACTTGGCACACCTGAGCTCCTCACCACATACAAGGCTTTCATCCGCAGCTCAATGGAATACTGTTCTCCCCTCTGGGCTGGTGCTCCTGCCTCACACCCAGCTCGGCTTCACGTGGTTGAAACCAAACCTTTCAGAATCATTGGAATCTCCTGCGATGAAGCTGATTGTGAGGGCCTTTCACTCGCTAACCGCAGGCAGGTTGGTGGTCTTTCTGTCTTCTCCCAACTTCTATCCGGCCTTGCTCCCCCGTCCCCCAGCTCTCTCTGTGGTCTGTCCCCCAAATATTCATACATGTCACACAAGATCTGCCAGCAACCCTCTTCTGATGAAATTGTCAAAATAAAGACACTCTGCTCACCTTCACTCCTTCATTCCTCTTTACTCCCGCCTCTGGAACAAACTCCCTCACTCTCTTAAATCCCTCTCCTCCCTCCAGGTCTTTAAAACAGATGTTCACCACCATCTCATATCTTCCCCTTCCAAAACCTTTATCTTTTCTACCCCCATTAATTCACCCCAGATCCACTTTTTTTAAATACCAACTTCTTTCCTGGAAGTCCTACCAGTGTCCATGTGTTTTATACCTGTCCCACCCCCACCTCCCCCCCCCCCCATGCCTCCTCGCCCCAAGCCCTCTCCCTCCCACAGATCTCCTGATGTCCCTGTTTTCGACTGTTGTACTTGTGTGCTTCGCTCTCTTTCCCCATCTTGTCTCCCGCTCCCTTTATTATATGTTCTATGTATACGTTTCTTTCTTTTTTGGGGATTAATGTTAGCTCTTACACGAGTCTCGCTCTTGTATACAAATTTTTTTTTTGTGCCGTCCTTCGGGATGTCATTTTACTGGGTGTCCCGTCTGCTAGTATTAGTTGGTGAACATTAAATATCCCACGGTGTCCTACACGAATAGCGGGCAAGTTATTTCTGGCACCCTGGAACAGATTCCAAATTCCTGCCATGACTGCCACTGAGAAAGTTTTGGAAAACGACCTCGTGTAATCGTCGCGATGACGCTGCTTTGGCAGCACTGAATCTGCCTTTGCATGAAGCACCAGAGTTGGTTTATATATATGTTTGGGTACACGAGTATATGCTTGGCGGTGTCTTTATCATTTCATCTCCTTCTTTGAATGAAAGCTCTTTAAATGTCACTTTTTCCCCAAAGGCATTTATTTATGCTTTCTATATTGGTTACTTTCGTTTGGCATATATACTGGATACATATATATATATATGCAGTGTCTGTGTTGTCTTGTCACTAAACTACTCCCTCAAAGTTTTGTGAAATCGTACCAAACTCTGGTATGCACATATCTCTCCCGTCGTTATGTCCTAAGGGTATTTGTTTGAAAAATTTTCCAATGTTTTTTTTTTGGGGGGGGGGAATTATTTTGGGCAAAAAAAAATTTTTCAACTTAAGTTTTCAACTTCAATTGTTTATAAAAGGTAATATCACATATATTACTAATACAAATGCAAAATAATTGTTTGAATTATGATTGGCGGAAACCATGACAAAACGGCAACTCAGGTGCAGTCATTTATCTCTATCTACATATTTGGGCAGTGTTTGTTGTCACTTAACTACTCCCTGAAACTTTTGTTTCCGTGGTTGTGAAGTGTTTTTAATAACATGGTGGTGGTTTTGAATCACGTGGTGGTGAGGTATTTTGAATTATGTTGTGGTGAGGTATTTTGAATTATGTTGTGGTGAGGTGTTTTTAATTATGTGGTGGTGAGGTGTTTTTAATTATGTGGTGGTGAGGTGTTTTGAATTACGTGTTGGTGAGGTGTTTTGAATTAGTTGGTGATGAGGTGTTTTGAATTAGTTGGTGATGAGGTGTTTTGAATTACTTGGTGATGAGGTGTTTTGAATTACGTGGTGGTGAGGTGTTTTGAATTACGTGGTAGTGAAGTGTTTTTAATTACTTGGTGGTGAGGTGTTTTGAATTACGCGGTGGTGAGGTGTTTTAAATTATGTGGTGGTGAGGTGTTTTAAATTATGTGGTGGTGAGGTGTTTTGAATGCCATGATGGTAAGGTGTTTTGAATGACATGATGGTAAGGTGTTTTGAATGACATGATGGTAAGGTGTTTTGAATTACATGGAGGTGAAATGTTTTGGATTACATGGTGGTGAGGTGTTTTGAATTTGGAGGGGGTGAGGTGTTTTAAATTACTTGGTGCTCAGGTGTTTTAAATTACTTGGTGGTGAGGTGTTTTAAATTACTTGGTGGTGAGGTGTTTTAAATTACTTGGTGGTGAGGTGTTTTAAATTACTTATTTGTGTGGTGTTTTAAATTATGTGGTGGTGAAGTGTTTTAAATTATGTGTGGTGAGGTGCAATCGTCCAAAATTTCCAGTCTGCACCTACCCCTCACCTATGGCATTTATGTGCTGAGGGGTTCTTTCTTGAAAAAAAAAAACATTCAACCTAAATCTTCAACCTAAATCTTCAACCTAAATTGCCTATAAAAATGTAATATCACAAATAAAACAAATACGTTTGTGCAAAATAATTGTTTGTATTATGATTGGTGTAAATCATGACAACACAGCAACTCAGGTACAGTCATTATCCTCAGCTAAAATAAGTCCGTTCCTCAGTAACGACGCGTGGTGAGGCGAGCGCAGCGAGCCGAGCCAAGCTAGTATATACGTATATATATATATATATGTATGTATATATATATATATATATATATATATATATATATATATATATATATATATATATATATATATATGTATGTATACAGTATATATATATATATATATATATATATATATATATATATATATATATATATATATATATATATATATAGATAGGGTGATTGAAAAGTAACTCCCTATTTTAAAATACTTATAATTTATTTCTTAACTATAATTTTTACAAGAAGAAAGCGTATAGCATGAAGTTTTATTTAAAATTCGATATGGGCACCAGAATTCGCCACCAGCTTCTCAAGCCGCCCGGGAACCGCGTCAACTGATTTCACCAGGAACTCTTGTGGGATGGAAGACATAACTTCTCGTATTCGCCCTTCAAGTTCTTCCAAAGTCGTTGGTTTGGTACAGTAGACTTGCTCTTTTACCCAACCCCAAAGAAAAAAGTCACATGGTGTTAAGTCAGGGCTCCTGGCTGGCCACTCATACGGACCACGACGACCCATCCATCTCCCAAGGAAGTGGGCATTCAGCCATTCACGAACAACAATAGCAAAATGTGGAGGAGCGCCATCTTGCATGAAAATCAAATCTTCAATATTCTCCGAAGCACTGATAATTGGCCAGATTTCGTCTTGCAGCATGGTGAGGTGAGGTACCTTTTGGCATTCATGGTATCGCGAAGAATGAAGGGACCTACAATCCTTTCCGAAGTCATTCCACACCACACCGTTACCTTGGGCCGATATTGCGTTTTTTCAGAAATAACACGAGGATCTTCTCCTGCCCAGTAATAGCAGTTGTGACGGTTCACAAACCCACCGATGTGAAATACCCCTTCATCAGACCAGAGGATATTTTTAAAGAGATCAGACCAATCTTCATACCACTAGCTGGGCACGTTCCTGCAGGGTAAGACGTCCAGCCATGTTTGTAGGGCTTCCGAATTTCAAACAAAAAATAATCTGAAAAAAAACCAACACAGAATAAATTCTCATACATCAAGGAACAAACACTAAAAATTTGAGAAACATATTACAATAAATAAATAATTTCTAAATATTTTAAAATAGGGAGTTACTTTTCAATCACCCTGTATATATATATATATATATATATATATATATATATATATATATATATATATATATATATATATATATATATATATATATATATATATATATATATATATATATATATATATATATATATATATATATAGTATCTGTATTTGTAATCCGTAATGACGCACTGCTAGATGGTTCCTCTGGAACTTTGCAGGCAAGGTGGACGTGCATGGAGATGACGTCATGTTGTCCGCTCATTAGGTTGGAGAACCAGATTACAGATACCATTATTAGTAACTCCCAACCGCAACCAGGTCGACTCCATATGATGAGTGGATACCAGAGATAACGTCACCGCGTGGCAGGTGGTGCTTATCGCTCCCAGCAAGGTGCAGCAGCAGCTGTATGGGACACCTTGCTGGCGGTTCTCCACTGATGATATGAAGGTCGCATAGTGACTGATATAAAAACCGAAAGGGTCACAGAGTTACAAGTGTATGGAAAACCTCACTGCGTTGCCCTGATGAAGCCCCAACAAGGGCGAAACCAGGTCGGTAACTGTGAGTTTTGCATGCACTTGACAGTATCTGTATTTATAATCCGTAATGACGCACTGCTAGATGGTTCCTCTGGAACTTTGCAGGCAAGGCGGACGTGCATGGCGATGACGTCATGTTGTCCGCTCATTAGGTTGGAGAACCAGATTACAGATACCATTATATATATATATATATATCACCACCATATATATATATATACCTCACCACCATATATATATATATATATATATATATATATATATATATATATATATATATATATATATATATATATATATATATATATATATATATATATATATATACAGTGAAACCTTGACTTACGAGTTTAATTCGTTCTGTGACCGAGCTCGTAACTCAATTTGCTCGTTTCTCAAATTAAATTTCCCCATTAAAATGCATTGAAATGCTATTAATCCGTTCCAGCCCCCAAAAAACCACACCAATTTTTTTTGTTCCTTGTTTTTAAATAAGAAAAATGTACTTTATAAATAACAAATAATGTATAAACAAGCACGACCTCGTATATACTGTACATAATAAGCGGCGTTACGCGCGCTGCTTGTAAACAAGGAGGAAGCGGACAACGCGGTAATTTGTAAGAGTCTTTATTCAAGAGCTCACTGTAACACTGGCGCGCTCCGGGCTGCGCGCCCGGTGTATATCCTGAGGCCACGCCTACCCCTCGGCGTGGACGCCGCCCACTTGGTGCGCGGAATGATGTCACCACGCCAGTGAGCTTCCGTGTCCGCCACAATGTAAAGAAATAAACTGGTTTTATTAAGTGTATTTACCTTGAAGATCAGACGAAGATGCTGGCGGAGGTGGAGGAGATGACTTTTGCCTTTTTCGCCACACTTTCCTCGCTTTCATTTGCAGGGCGTTTCAATAAAAACCTGTCCAACGAGGTTTGTTTCTTCCTCCCTTTCAAAATGTTTCGATCGTACTGCTACGATCGTACTGCCTCGCCAAGTCGACAACACGCACACCTCGCTCATGTTTTTCGACGATTGCGTGTTTTATATCCAAGCACATCATCCTCTTCTTCTTCTCAGTACTGCCCTTGGCACTCAATTTCTTAGGACCCATGGTTAAAACAAAGAAATTTTCCAAAATAACCAACATGCGAAAACAAAGCAGCAGCGATATACGGCAGAGATGCTTGCACGGCAAGATAACCACGTGACCGGAACGCTCGTTGGGCCACCTAGTGGCGGGTGGCGTAAGCTCGTAACTCAGATCTCGGCTCGCATCTCAAAGCAAAAAACCGCCCGAGCGACGGCTCGTATCTCGGAAAACTCGTAAGTTGGTGCACTCGTAAGTCAAGGTTTCACTGTATATATATATATATATATATAATATATATACATACATACATACATACATACATACATACATACATACATACATACATACATACATATATATATATATATATATATATATATATCCACATATACATCCACACACACACACACACACACACACACACACACACACACACACACACACACACACACACACACACACACACACACACACACACATACATATACATATGTATGTGTATGTGTATGTGTATGGTATGTGCACCAACCTGCCTTCGTCCCCCTGGGACATACCCGTCCCCGGGGGACGAAGGGGCCCTCCCCCTTCACCTCTCCCCTCCCCCCTCCCCCCCTCCCCCCCGTTCCTCTCCCCCCTCCCCCCCCTCCCCCCCGTTCCTCTCCCCCCCCCCCTCCCCCCCGTTCCTCTCCCCCCCCCCTCCCCCCCGTTCCTCTCCCCCCCGTTCCTCTCCCCCCTCCCCCCCCTCCCCCGTTCCTCTCCCCCCCCTCCCCCCCTCCCCCCCGTTCCTCTCCCCTCCTCCCCCCCGTTCCTCTCCCCTCCTCTTCCCCATCCCCATCTTTCATCCATCAGGGGGGTTGACTCAGCCTGTCATCCTACCGAGGTCGGCAAATTGAGTACCAGTTCACGGAACGCGCCGCCGGTAATATATTATAATTTATGGTAATCTATGCAGCACGACATGGTCATCACGGAAAACAAGGCGCCTTTGCCGGCGCAAAACGGCTCTCCCAGGGTCAAACTCGGTATCGTTGTGAGCGCACGGTTCAGCCCTTCAAGAAAAAGTTTATTTTGTAAAAATCGAACCACGCGTTATAAAGATATGACTGGTTTTGTTCGCCGGCACGTCGGCGCTCGAATCGGCTCGCGATAAAATCCAACACGTCCTTTGTCGGGGTTGTCTGAACCAACCACGGGGCCTAGAAGGCTGGGACCGGTCTCAAATGTTAGGTCTCGATCATATCTCGTAATGCTGGAAGCTGCACGTCTCTGTGATAATCTTGTGGACCATGACAAGAGATCGTGCGAGACGCTCGCAACAGCTTCAAGCACTTCCGCATTCGACCATTTCATGAACGCCATACGCCCCGCCCATCAAAGCGCGTACGTATTAAACGAACATACAGTGGCCCATGTTTCGATTCCCTCCCTCTTCTGCTAGCGCTTCTGCGCTGATGCGCTAATTTTAAAACCCGAAGTTTTTTTAAATTTAAGGTGTGCTGTAGTTGCTCTGAGACGTACTGATTCCGAATATGCCTTTGGTTTTTCTCTGCGATGAGTAGTTCTCGAGTTATAATAGGACAAACAAACAAACATACTTTACTGCTTTATATATATATATTGTTACTGATCGCGGTTTAGGATGTTGTTTGCCGAGCGAAGGCTCCGCGACCGAACAGTTGTCCCCCGACTCACCCGATTCACCCAGAACTTTGGCCGTATCGCACCGCAGCTGCCCAATCTGGAAAAGACTAAAATGACGAAATGCAAAGAGGAAAAGGAATAAGACGAGAAGACGGACAGAAGAGTAATTGGATTTATTATACACACAAGCAAAAAGAAAGCAGTCACGTTTATTTACAACACATAAGACGCAGGTGACACAGTGCAAATACTAGCTTATACAGACTTAATGAAATACCCAGGGACAAGACACACAGAACAAACTCACGTACACAAGAAGGGTGGAAAGGCAGGAGGTGGATGGCTGGAGGGAGAGGAAGGTCCAAGGGGGTCCTGCAGCACGATCGGTGCGTTTAGCAGCCGCCGTTCCTTCGCGGCCCTGCTCAAAACCGCCGTCCAGGCCCCAAGCGGCTGTTGGGTGTTGTTGCTGCTGTGGCCGCCGCTTGCTTTGCCAGGACTCGTCTGACTCGTCTGGTCCAAACCCTCAACTCAACAACACTCTTGCACGTCTCCCTGTCCAACCACTCTTTCTCTCTTGGTCCAACCACTCTTTCTCTTTCTTGGTCCAACCACTCTTTCTCTTTCTTGGTCCAACCACTCTTTCTCGCTCTTGGTCCACTCACTCCTCACCACCGACTCCTCCCACGCTTCTTGCGCGCGCGCCTTTATAGCGCCTCCGGCGATCAAGCCGCCGGCCTTCAGGACACGCCCATCGGTGTGCTCACCTCGGCCCTGGTTGGTCACGCGACCCTCTGGCTCCGCCCTTGATGACGACGGGCGGGCACGCCCCTCTTCCCCGACCCGAGCACATGTTCAATGGTGGTTTTGGAGGGGATGTAATTGGCAATCGAGGCTTGGCAATGACGAAAGGGGATGTGAAAGGAAATGGAGATTTTGGGGATGGGAATGAAAGGGGATCTATTCTCTTTCACTGGTGCAATGGAGTACTTCAATTAATGGGAGACACAGCCTTACCCTAAAACACAGAATAAGATATAACTATCGAACAGGGGTATTCTATTATTGGCTGACGTGTATGCTTGTGGACTAATTATGGGATGCCCTTTCACCTTTACACAGCTCCGGAGGCAGGGGGCGCAGAATAAACAATAATAATAATAATAAAGCACACAATCAAAAAAATGCAGTCCTCATATCCGCAACACTGCACCCTCCTCCTCTTAGGCACGTCCCGGGCCTACAACTTTTATTTAGTGTGACACGTAGGTGTAGTTCCCTCTACTTTTAACCTGACCCTGAGTGCGACAGTTTTAAAACATAAATAAATGTGTCCCGCTGCTCCATTGCACCCTGCCTAACAGACTTACGCCCACAGTTAACCGGATTGCGGAATGGTCTTCAAACTATACACTGACGGTGGGGAGCATTATTTACAATGACGCTATTTTTATTTACAAAACTAACCCAGGACCTGTGATTGTTCTTTCTGGGGGGGAGACAGTCTGCTCTGCATCAATGCACCATGAAAGCACCCAAAAACGCACCAATACACACCCAAGCACCAATCGGTGCAGTCACCATTGTTCAAGAATAAAAAATAAATCAACAACCCCTAACCCTGCAGGTGATCTCTTGCTCTTCGGCTCCCTCTGCTGGTTATTATTATTTGTTCTTCCAGATGTTGTCATTCCTTTGCTTTGCTTACTGGCGGCCTATTTGTATTAGAACTTGCACCCAATGTGTCCATTTTTATTTATTTTATTTATGGCCCACAGGGCCGACTACGTGTGGTTCACCTGTGGGGCATCGGTGCCCTGTGGCCAAGGTCCGCCAGCAAGATGTCGGGCCCTCATGGCCGGTTCCAGCAGAGGGGCCATGCCCCAACCCATGGGGTCCATAAGTGGTGCTTGGCCACAGACATGTGGTCCATAATGTGGTGCATCGATGCAGACAGCTGGTTCTGGGAATTCCGGGCGCACAATGGAGGACTCACGCACGCTCCCCTCGGCACCCAATGGCGCACAGGTCATGTGGGAGACAAAAGAGACAATTGAGCGAGGGGTAAGATCACAAGGGTACACATCAATAAGGCAATGCAAGGCGAAATGCATACGGAGGGCGAAGTGAGAAAGCTCGTCCCTACCGTACGTCACCCCCCCTGTCACCTACACTACCCTTGCCCTTACCCCATATTTACAAAATCTACACATTTACAAATTCGTTGCTAATGTCTCGTCTCCCCATATTTCTTCTACACCAAATTCGTCTCCACAATCCCTCTAACCAAAATTTGCCATCACCCAATTCATCATCAATCCTCATAAGGAGGAAGAGATGGAACATCAAAGCACAATGTCACACCCACGTCATGATGCGTCTCACAATCCAAACATTTGCATCATAAAAAATAATCAAAACATGGCATGGTGTGGAGTACCTGTCACCTCAGGTGAGTGGATGCAGATGGTGCGAGGAGACTTCATCCTAACTACTTTCTAAATGACATTAACACACTTTACACTACCCGGGGTCTTTCCCCGCCAATCCATTGGCCAACTTACACTATGGGTTCTAAAAACCAATTCCCATTGACCAAACTGTGGTGCTTCTCAATTTGGGGTCTCACTCCCCCGATTCATCTCCCGGTGCCCTTGCACAATTTCTGGGCTGTGACGTGTAGCTCTCCCAGCAGGTCTACCCACCTGCACACCTCCACCACTGCAGTTGCCACCCGAGCTTACCTAGCTCCTCACCCTAACCTAACTAACTGGGGAAAGCCCCTCCTGGCTCTGTCACCCCACTCGGTGCCCTCTGGCACTGGGCTACCCGGGTCCGTCCTCCGGGTCCTCGGGCCCCATCCCCAACAACTACTACCGGCTCCCAGAGCCCACCTGCGGCCTCACCTGGCCGACATCCTCACAGTGGTGGAGTGCCCAAACCAACTACACACACTAACAGGCTACACGCCCAGCCATTTCCACAACACTAATGCACCCATCCAAAGACCATTCTTTCACCCGCACCACAGATGCCAATATCCAACCACAATTTACCTGTACCCTCTACCTAACACTTACACTACCCGCCCCGGGTATCCGTGATGGGGGTCCACTCTTCCCCCATTCACACCTTCGCACCATCCAGTCCACTCCACAATTTCCACCATACTCACTCCACGACCATCCATTCCAATACTCCATACCATTTATTCCATACACCTGTCCTCCATTCACCTGTCGTTGCACACCTGTGCAATCATACCTGGTGCCACCTGCACCCTCCTCCTCTTCCTGGACCAGTTGGTCAACACAACACACATCACCATCACTCACTCATACACTGCTCCACACACCTGTTCAGTTGCACAGCTGTGCAATCACACCTGTTCAATCACACCTGTTCAATCTTCAAACACACGGCATCATCTCAGCTAACTACTCCCCTCTGAAACTTGCGCTTCCCAGTCGTCCCTTTAAACTATTGCGCTCCCACGTCATTATCATCCACGCTAATCTACCTGCGTCCCCACTACAGGTATCCTTGTCACTAACTAACCTTAACGTCACCTAATGTCATCTTCTAGGGCCCTACACACAATATCCTAACCCACCCGGGCTAGTTTTCACTGCCATCAACCCCATAAACTAGTGCTCCTTTGCCCCCCCGGTGGTGTGAGGGATGACAGAGTTGCCATCCCACCACATCAGGGAGGTCCCACTATCAAATTTGCTCACCAAATTTCAACCAATCAAAAATTTTCCAATTACTGCCAATTCTATTCACTTTTCTAAATTTCGTATCAAATCACTATCACTATCACTATCACCATCATCACAGTCCGCTATATCCTAGCCTCGGTGCGTCATGACATCATTAAACTCGGCTTCGCAAAGCCGAGCAATGAGTTCGGGTGGTTTGGTCGCCTGCAGGTTGAATCCGTCCGGCTTTCGGTTCAAGGGAGGTGGTTTGGTTGGACCGAGGTTCCACGCACCATCTCGGCGCGGCACCTTGCGGTCCCGGGCCCGATGGCTCAATCTCCCCCGGTCAGAACCCCGTCCCCACGAGGGGGCACCGTTCCGCTTCCTCCCACTCGCCCTTGAACCGGACCGGTCGCCTCGCCCGCCAAGGCCCGGACTCGACCGTGCGGGGCGGGGCCAAGCCCGAATCGGCAACGACGCTTCGAAGAGAAGCGACGCAGCTTCGATCCGCGCCGGGCCCTGCATCCAACAAAGGGCTCCTCGCACCGAGTGCTCGCATCGGCTATCCGTCGCCCTAACCGCTAACCCGGTTACCGTCGATGCTTCACCTGCATGCTCACATGCATACGCGACCCCTTTCACCCTCACCAAACCCGGCGTTCCAACGCCGTCCGTACATTCCACCAACGTACTCCCTGTTACACACCACATCTCTCGCGCACACTCTTGCGCACACCTCGGTCCACACCTCTCCTCCATTACGTCCTCCGTAACACTCACCATGGGCGTGCACTCTGGCATCCACCCACTAACGCGCTCCGATGGGCTCTCCCACACTCGCGCTACCACCAACCCAGGTGTGCTTCCTCGCACACCCTCTACCATTCCAAGCGTGCATTCTCGCACCCGCTCCACCACCAACTCACTCTCCGGGTCACTCTCACCCTCGCACGTACACTCCGTACTCCCCGACGTGCATTCTCGCTCGCACTCAGTTTCACTCCCACACTTTATAACACACCCACTCGCCGACGCACACTTTTTTCTCACACGCGTGCCATTTCCACTCACACGGGACCCTTTACCAACGCCCGGGTGCCATATCGATCCCAATCGCGCGACAATTCTTTTGTCGCCAAACATCCTCCTGCAAAATCTACCCGCACAATATACAGCACGACTCACCTGGGGGATCCTTTTCTCCACGCGAACCTGCAAACTTCCATTCGGGTTAAGCACAGCATCGTGATGTGAGCAGGGACTTTGTACATAATCCATTTCTCCCTGCAATTCCCGGGCTATCTCCGTCATCTCTTCAATTTCAATGCCCACTTCCACTTTTTCTTTACTCACCTCGACGACCGTTGGCTTTAATAAAATTCCCTCTACCTCATCAGTCGCCGGCTTTTCCAAACCCCGTGTCGCGATTTCTACCCCGGTCCGGTTACCCGTGCTTTCCTCCACTTCGCTCAACCAGTGCTTCTCGACCCGCGTTACCTCCTCGTGCACCCCTGGGACCCTTTCACCCAACTTGCGGTCTCTGTCCCTCTGCTCCCTTTCCTCCCTATCGGCCCTCATTCCGTTCGTTGTTGCTTCAATTTGGTTTCCCCATTGTTCCATTTTGGCTTCCATTTGGTTTCCCAATCCGTTCATTATTGCTTCCATTTTATTACTCAATTTCTCCCCCTCTATTCTCAGCATCTCGGTGAATTGCGCCATGAAGTCCCCCACATCAAAGCCCGCTGCTACGGTCACGGGCGCGGCAAAATTTGGTGCCGCTGTAACCACGTGCGCGAGAGCGCCATTTTGTGCACCTGATACCCCCTCAACCACACCTTCTTTACTCTCCTCTACCATTTTCCCCACTTCTTCCCTGGGGTCCTGGGTCGATTCTACCCCGTCTATCTCTCCCACCGGCATCCCGTCGCCTTGACCAGCAATGGCGCGATTTCAAAATTCGGGTTTTGTAAAACAAAAGCAATTTCGGTACTTTGTAATTTTGAGCGCGTTAAGCGCGCTTCGGGTCCAATCTCACTTCCTGACACCAATTGTTACTGATCGCGGTTTAGGATGTTGTTTGCCGAGCGAAGGCTCCGCGACCGAACAGTTGTTCCCCGACTCACCCGATTCACCCAGAACTTTGGCCGTATCGCACCGCAGCTGCCCAATCTGGAAAAGACTAAAACGACGAAATGCAAAGAGGAAAAGGAATAAGACGAGAAGACGGACAGAAGAGTAATTGGATTTATTATACACACAAGCAAAAAGAAGCAGTCACGTTTATTTACAACACATAAGACGCAGGTGACACAGTGCAAATACTAGCTTATACAGACTTAATTAAATACCCAGGGACAAGACACACAGAACAAACTCACGTACACAAGAAGGGTGGAAAGGCAGGAGGTGGATGGCTGGAGGAAGAGGAAGGTCCAAGGGGGTCCTGCAGCACGATCGGTGCGTTTAGCAGCCGCCGTTCCTTCGCGGCCCTGCTCAAAACCGCCGTCCAGGCCCCAAGTGGCTGTTGGGTGTTGTTGCTGCTGTGGCCGCCGCTTGCTTTGCCAGGACTCGTCTGACTCGTCTGGTCCAAACCCTCAACTCAACAACACTCCTGCACGTCTCCCTGTCCAACCACTCTTTCTCTCTTGGTCCAACCACTCTTTCTCTTTCTTGGTCCAACCACTCTTTCTCTTTCTTGGTCCAACCACTCTTTCTCTTTCTTGGTCCAACCACTCTTTCTCGCTCTTGGTCCACTCACTCCTCACCACCGACTCCTCCCACGCTTCTTGTGCGCGCGCCTTTATAGCGCCTCCGGCGATCAAGCCGCCGGCCTTCAGGACACGCCCATCGGTGTGCTCACCTCGGCCCTGGTTGGTCACGTGACCCTCTGGCTCCGCCCTTGATGACGACGGGCGGGCACGCCCCTCTTCCCCGACCCGAGCACATGTTCAATGGTGGTTTTGGAGGGGATGTAATTGGCAATCGAGGCTTGGCAATGACGAAAGGGGATGTGAAAGGAAATGGAGATTTTGGGGATGGGAATGAAAGGGGATCTATTCTCTTTCACTGGTGCAATGGAGTACTTCAATTAATGGGAGACACAGCCTTACCCTAAAACACAGAATAAGATATAACTATCGAACAGGGGTATTCTATTATTGGCTGACGTGTATGCTTGTGGACTAATTATGGGATGCCCTTTCACCTTTACACAGCTCCGGAGGCAGGGGGCGCAGAATAAACAATAATAATAATAATAAAGCACACAATCAAAAAAATACAGTCCTCATATCCGCAACAATATATCTGTAAGAAATAGTAGAAACTCCACAGTACGAGCAGGGCGTCTCATTTGCATTGAATAAATAATCGTTAGATTAAATAAGACGCGGACGTAGCTTCAGGACGTCGATCTTTAATTATCGACAAGCTTTCGACCAACAAAGGTCTTCTTCTGAGTCTACAAAAACAGCAGGCAGGTATATCAGTCAAGTGTGTATAGTGATATGTTTGTAAGATGTGTGATATGTGTAGAAAATGCATACAAAAGGAAGAGCCACGCCAAAGTTCACTCACCGGCCCCAAGTTCAACGGAAGTGAAGCGCACCTTCCAGTTACCGTTTGCGTTACAGTTCCGGTGCACGTGCATATACAAATATAGAGATATACATACATAAACACACAAGCATATATTCATATACCATTTATATTCATATAATATATTTATATATTTATATAAATGACATATAAAGGTAGAATGAATGAATGAATGAATGAATGAATGAATGAATGAATGGGTTACGGTTAACAATTTGATTGGGTTGATGTAGGAACATGCTTTAGTCATCAAAATTTATGCCATGAGGGATTTTTGTCCGAAGTTTATGTATCCAAAAGGACTCACGTTTCAGAATCGTGGTGTGTGATCGATTTGTGATTGATTCAATGGCAGAGATTTGAATGTCATTTATAGAGTGATCCGGTTGATTAAAGTGTATCGTGTAAGGTAGAGATTTGCCCTGACTGGTGTGGAAGTTATTGATTTCTGACCGGGTGTTATTAAATCGTGTGTAGAGTGTATTCTCAGTGTTTCCAACATATTATTTTGTGCACTTTTGGCAAGTGATTAGGTATATGACCCATGTAGATTTGCAGTTCATATAGGAGGTGATGGGGAATTTTTGTCCAGTGCTAGAACTACAGAATTTGTTTCCTTCTAGTAAATGCTTGTGAATAATGCATTTGTTTGCTGTGCATTTATAGAAGCCAGGGATCCTAGTTTGTTTGTTGTGGTGCTGTGGGTGCTTTGCTTTTACCAAGAGGTCCCTGAGTGTCCGACCACGTCGAAATGATGTTAGTGGAGGTTGAGGATATGTGGTGCCGAGTGTTTCTGATTGATGGAGGAGAGGAAGGGCCTTATTCAGAATACTTGGCAATTGGGATGAGGTAGCAGAGTAGGTGGTTACCAGTGGGACACGGTTAGTTGCAGGTTTGGGTTTGTAAGTCAGAAGGTCTGCTCTCGGTATGCGTTTTGCTCGGTTTATTGCTTCTTTCACAGAGTGAGGGTCATAGTTTCTTGCAATGAAGTGTGTTTCTAATTGGTAGAGAGAAGTTTCTTCTGCCATTTTTGTTGAGCAAATGCGTCTTACTCTGAGTGCTTGACTGTATGATATGCTTGCAATTGTATGTTTAGGATGAGATGAAGAAGGGAGAAGGTAAGAGTGAGTGTCTGTTGGTTTGGTGTATAGTTCTGTTTTGAGTCTGTTATTTTGAAGCGTGAGTGATGTGTCTAGAAAGTGAACTTCGGACTGTGAGCTGTCGAATGTAAACTTGATGGTCGGATGAATCAAATTTAATTCATTTTGGAATTGTGCGAGACTACGGGGGGGATTTTGACCAGATGAACTGGATGTCATCAATATAACGTACCCAGGATTTTTCCAAGATGCCGTGATGAGGTTGTGCATTGATCTTGGCCTCTATCATTCCCATGAAGATGTTAGCGTACGATGGTGCAACAGGGGTACCCATAGCGGTACCTTGAGTTTGAATGTAATGTCGTCCGTTGAATTGGAAATTATTCAGTTTGAGTGTCAGTTCTAATAGGCGCATAAGGTCTTGAGTAGGTGGTATTGGGACTTGTCGTGTATCTAGTGCTTTGCGGCATGCAGACAGGCCTTCTGAATGTGGAATATTAGTGTAGAGGGATGTAACATCTGCTGTGACTAAAATGGTTTGGGAGTTGAAAGGTGAGTATATTCTGTTCAATCCTTGGATGTGGGTCAGAAAACTGGTTGTGTCCTTGAGCTATGAGGAGAGATTCAACACGAGAGGACGTAAATGACAGTCAACAAATTTTGATATGAGAACAGTTGGACATGTGCAGCCAGATACGATTGGTCTACCTGGATTGTTTACCTTGTGTATTTTAGGAAGAAAATAAAGGTTAGGGCAATGAGGATCTTTCGGAACCAAGCGAGATTTGATGGTTTTATCCACCCGAATAGAATCTACTACCTTTTTAACCTCTTCAAGATGTAAAAGGGTAGGGTCGGATGGGAGCTCTTTGTAAGTATCACTATGTAGTTGACGATTACCTTCTGCAACGTAATCGGTAGTCGACATAATGACAATGGCAGTACCTTTATCTGCTGGCTTTATGACTATCTTTTCATTATTTTGGAGATTGTGAAGTGCTCGTCGCTCTGCCTTTGTAAGATTGTCCTTATGTCTGGAACAATTATATTTTTGTGCCACCTTTTCAATTTCATTGCTCACTTGTTCCATATAGACATGTAGATATGGATTGTCAACACGTGGTGTCCAGGTGCTTTTTGGTTTAGGTAAAGTGAGTTGTGGTGTATTAGTATCGGTGTACGTGATTGTATGCGTGGTTGTTGGTGTTGTTTGTTGTTTGTTGTGGCGTTGATGGTGCTGGGTGTACTTTAGCAAAGTGTGCCTTTAATGTCATTCGCCTACAGAAATCTTTTAAATCCTCTTTCAATTGTAATTGGTCTATTTGTGGAGCGATTGGGCAAAATTTTAAACCCTTAGAGAGCAGGTTTATTTCCGCCTCACTGAGGGAATGATTGGAAAGATTGATGATCCCGAGTTTAGGTAGATCTACAAGTTTGGTTGCAGTAGAAGTTATATTGTTGTTAGTTTGACTATTTTCAACCTCAGCTGTGTTCATTTCCATGGAGGAACGGTTCTGTATGTAATGATGTCTGCGGTTTGTGTATTGTTTTTTACGATAATGTCGATTTTTGTGTTTATGCTTAAGTTGGTCAGAAGTGGTTTGAGAAGTGGTTGGAAGTGGTTGGGGTGGTTGAAGATGGAGTGGTTGAAGTGGTGGAGAAGTGGTTGGAGTGGTTGGGGTGGTTGAAGATGGAGTGGTTGAAGTGGTGGAGAAGTGGTTGGAAGTGGTTGGAGAAGTGGTTGTAGTGGTTGGTCAGAAGTGGTTGGAGAAAAGTGGTTGGGAGTGGTGGTTGGAGTTACCTGGTTATTGTTTGCAATGGGTGTATTCTCTTGAGATGGTTTTATATGCTTGCATAACATTTCATCACGTTTAAGTTTCCTTTCCTTAACTTTAACAATGTCGTGTTTAGCAGCCATTAGCTTATCATTGAATGAGCACATTATGTGGTGGTATTGGCCAGGATTCACATTCTTCCACATCTTCTCCTTCTTTTGGCTGATGTTCTCATTCAATTTGATTAATTTTATTTTTACTTGTGTTATTACAATCTCCAGTAGTTGTTGAGCAGTGTTCCATAGCAGTAGATTCCAACGTGCAGTGATGACGTCATCATTGGTTCGAGTTGCGAAGCAAGATCGTTATTTAATGAGGAGACCTTCAGGTACGATCCCTCGTTGTTTATATTCGTTTAGGTAAGTGAAGTGTAGTTCATGTCTTTGTCTTTTTTGCATCAATCGTTGAAGTTTGCATCAATCATCAATCGTTGAAGTTTTGTAGACTCAGAAGAAGACCTTTGTTGGTCGAAAGCTTGTCGACAATTAAAGATCGACGTCCTGAAGCTACGTCCGCGTCTTATTTAATCTAACGATTATTTATTCAATGCAAATGAGACGCCCTGCTCGTACTGTGGAGTTTCTACTCTTTCTTACAGTTATATATATATATTACTGTAGAAACTCAGAATTCCAACAGAACTCCAAGCCCTGTTGGGATCCGTGTAGGGTTGGACGGCTTCAGGATTTCTACATTACCATCACAGCAGACATGTCACGAAATGGCGATCGCGCTCACAACAACAACAACAACAACGATGTATACCTGACCACCACGATCAATGAACTTCAACGATTGATGCAAAAAAGACAAAGACATGAACTACACTTCACTTACCTAAACGAATATAAACAACGAGGGATCGTACCTAAAGGTCTCCTCATTAAATAACGATCTTGCTTCGCAACTCGAACCAATGATGACGTCATCACTGCACGTTGGAATCTACTGCTATGGAACACTGCTCAACAACTACTGGAGATTGTAATAACACAAGTAAAAATAAAATTAATCAAATTGAATGAGAACATCAGCCAAAAGAAGGAGAAGATGTGGAAGAATGTGAATCCTGGCCAATACCACCACATAATGTGCTCATTCAATGATAAGCTAATGGCTGCTAAACACGACATTGTTAAAGTTAAGGAAAGGAAACTTAAACGTGATGAAATGTTATGCAAGCATATAAAACCATCTCAAGAGAATACACCCATTGTAAACAATAACCAGTTAACTCCAACCACCACTCCCAACCACTTTTCTCCAACCACTTCTGACCAACCACTACAACCACTTCTCCAACCACTTCCAACCACTTCTCCACCACTTCAACCACTCCATCTTCAACCACCCCAACCACTTCCAACCACTTCTCAAACCACTTCTGACCAACTTAAGCATAAACACAAAAATCGACATTATCGTAAAAAACAATACACAAACCGCAGACATCATTACATACAGAACCGTTCCTCCATGGAAATGAACACAGCTGAGGTTGAAAATAGTCAAACCAACAACAATAGAACTTCTACTGCAACCAAACTTGTAGATCTACCTAAACTCGGGATCATCAATCTTTCCAATCATTCCCTCAGTGAGGCGGAAATAAACCTGCTCTCTAAGGGTTTAAAATTTTGCCCAATCGCTCCACAAATAGACCAATTACAATTGAAAGAGGGTTTAAAAGATTTCTGTAGGCGAATGACATTAAAGGCACACTTTGCTAAAGTACACCCAGCACCATCAGCACCACAACAAACACCACCAACAAACACGTATACAATCACATACACCGATACTAATACACCACAACTCACTTTACCTAAACCAAAAAGCACCTGGACACCACGTGTTGACAATCCATATCTACATGTCTATATGGAACAAGTGAGCAATGAAATTGAAAAGGTGGCACAAAAATATAATTGTTCCAGACATAAGGACAATCTTACAAAGGCAGAGCGACGAGCACTTCACAATCTCCAAAATAATAAAAAGATAGTCATAAAGCCAGCAGATAAAGGTACTGCCATTGTCATTATGTCGACTACCGATTACGTTGCAGAAGGTAATCGTCAACTACATAGTGATACTTACAAAGAGCTCCCATCCGACCCTACCCTTTTACATCTTGAAGAGGTTAAAAAGGTAGTAGATTCTATTCGGGTGGATAAAACCATCAAATCTCGCTTGGTTCCGAAAGATCCTCATTGCCCTAACCTTTATTTTCTTCCTAAAATACACAAGGTAAACAATCCAGGTAGACCAATCGTATCTGGCTGCACATGTCCAACTGTTCTCATATCAAAATTTGTTGACTGTCATTTACGTCCTCTCGTGTTGAATCTCTCCTCATACCTCAAGGACACAACCAGTTTTCTGACCCACATCCAAGGATTGAACAGAATATACTCACCTTTCAACTCCCAAACCATTTTAGTCACAGCAGATGTTACATCCCTCTACACAAATATTCCACATTCAGAAGGCCTGTCTGCATGCCGCAAAGCACTAGATACACGACAAGTCCCAATACCACCTACTCAAGACCTTATGCGCCTATTAGAACTGACACTCAAACTGAATAATTTCCAATTCAACGGACGACCTTACATTCAAACTCAAGGTACCGCTATGGGTACCCCTGTTGCACCGTCGTACGCTAACATCTTCATGGGAATGATAGAGGCCAAGATCAATGCACAACCTCATCACGGCATCTTGGAAAAATCCTGGGTACGTTATATTGATGACATCCAGTTCATCTGGTCAAAATCCCCCCGTCGTCTCACACAATTCCAAAATGAATTAAATTTGATTCATCCGACCATCAAGTTTACATTCGACAGCTCACAGTCCGAAGTTCACTTTCTAGACACATCACTCATGCTTCAAAATAACAGACTCGAAACAGAACTATACACCAAACCAACAGACACTCACTCTTACCTTCTCCCTTCTTCAGCTCATCCTAAACATACAATTGCAAGCATACTATACAGTCAAGCACTCAGAGT